>NW_022992144.1:0-63063 GCF_902827175.1 Gymnodraco acuticeps | reverse complement strand
TTTCGCCGATGGGAACTTGGGTCCCCCTCGCAGCGAGGGCGCAACGAGTCGTTTGGCTGATGCAGAGCGTAGTGCACGTGCTGGGGTGTACGGTTTAACCATGTCCTGGATGTAGGAAGGGCCAGATCCATTCGCAGCACGGTAAGCAAGTACCAGTGTCTTGAAGTGGATTCTAGCAGTTACCGGAAGCCAGTGAAGGGAGCGGAGGAGCGGAGTGGTGTTTTATATTATTTATTGTATTTATTTACTTTTATATTATTGGTTTACTTTTTCTATTTCATTTATTTACTTTTTCTATTACTTAATTTATTTACTTTTAATATTTATTTATTTAATTGTTTATTTCCTAATTAATATAACATTAAAATAATATTATGAAAAATATATTACTTTTGTATTAATTATGTATTCTTTAACAGGGACAGTTTACATACATAACAAATATCTGATGGGCTTTTTATTTCATTAAATCCCTGCAAATATCCAACCATCCTTTTACAGTTTGCATCAACATATAAATACACCACGAATTAAAACATGTATTGTAATGACCAGAAACGCTGCACGGCTGAAGGAGGCAGCGATCAGTCTGTGTCCGGGGAGGAGCCTGCACGAGGCGGGCGTGCACGTGTGGACTACGTGGTAGTGGACCCTAAAAGGACGAAGGCCCTGAGGAGCACCAGAGAAGCATTGCATGATGGGAGGATGTCCACGGAGAAGGAGAAATGTTAGAGAGAGAGACACACACTGCTGTACATCGCTGCTGTACAAAAATAAATACGAAAATATACATCTCTTGAAAAATAAACAATACACCAAATACAGAAACCCTGACTCGATATCGATAGATTTATGATTAGAAAAATATAAAAGTAGGGTAGTGGAGATTATCCGGCTGAACAAAACGAAATACTTAGTTGTATCTAATGCACTTTAAGTATTTTCTCATCAATAGACCACAGCTTTATATTGGGGTGAACATGCGTCCCTCTAATGGCCACTAGATGGAGACAAAATAAATAGAGTGCAATATTTTCTCGTCTTTCTTTCCACATTGAAGTCCTTAAAGCTGCCTGTAAACATGTTTTAAACTGTGCTAATATAGTTTATTATTAATGTTATTATTGTTCTTGTTGTAAAAGCCTGTGTTCTTCATTACTTCTCTTCTTTTAAATCATTTACACAAAAGAGTCACAGCCACTTCTTTAATATATAATATTCAAGATTCAAGGCTTTATTGTCATGTGCACAGCACCTGCTACAGCGTAGATATGTCAATGAAAAGCGTAAGACTAGTCTAGGGACTTGGTCTTTGAACCGAAGGGTCGCTGATTAGTTTCTATCGGACCAAAACAATAAATAACAATATGGAGTTGGAGAGATGCCAGATCACCTCCAAGGACTCATGAAATAGAACTGTATATATTTCAATAATCTAAACATTTTTAGAATATGATCACAACTAATGATAAATAATGTAAACTTGTTTTATGTCACATAAAACGGTATAGTAGGGAGAAAAAGGGATGCATTTACAAACAGTACATTACATTGCATTGCATTTAGCTGACGCTTTTTTCCAAAGCGACTTACAATAAGTACAAAAGGTGAGGCACCAATGATACTCTCAGCTTCACTTCAAACTCATTATTGATGATAGCATGTGTAACATAAATCATCAAAAGTAGTTTTCTGATAGTTAAATCACAAGCTGATGAGATCCTTGGACTTTTCTTGTTTTATAGCATAATGCTCCGAAGATTCATTTGAAGAGGGGGTTTCAGACTCAATCACAATGGTCCCTGGGGCTTGAATATCTGAGGAACTAATCTTCTGTTCAACTTCATTGTTGTTTCTCCAATAAAGAGATTTAGTACCCCGAACTTTGAAGACATAGACCGTGACTGAGAGACAGACTAGAAATGCTGCAACTGCCACTGTCACTCCAACGTAGATCCAGATGTTTCTCCGTCTCTCTTCTTGAGGACTCTCTGTTGGTCTCTGGGTTTGGAGCTCAGCAGCAGCTGTGGAAAATACACAGTTAGTAAAATCATGTTGACATGGAGAAAACCTATTTTTGTGAAAATAAAGAGTTTATTATTCATTATCTGCTTCAGAAGCTTCAATAATTTTGCATCTTTATTTACCATTGCACCAGAGATAACATCTGAGTTTACTCACCAGTGACGTTGAGCCAGCATCTCCTAGAGTTACTCCCATCAGGTCTGACGAGTATGTCACACACATAAAACCCAGAGTCATTGGTCCTGAGTCTGGAGACATGAAGTGTGAGTCGTCCATCTGTGAGGACGTCTTTGTCCCACTGGACTCGTCCTGCAAACTGTGGATCCTGAGACTCTGGGGATTCAACACCTTGATGGAGATGAAACAGGACTGAGTACCTGCCTTCAGTAAACAACTGACAGAAGGTAGAAATGGATCTGAGGGAAGTTTCTCTTCTGGTGCTGAAGGTCCACTCCAGGGTGATGTTCTGGTTCTCCTCTGCCTGATAGGAAGTCTGAGTCACATTCACTACAAATGTTCCTGTGGAGGAGACACAGAGGGACTCTTTAAACTGCAGCTATGTTCCTGTGGAGGAGACACAGAGGGACTCTTTAAACTGCAGCTATGTTCCTGTGGAGGAGACATAGAGGGACTCTTTAAACTGCAGCTATGTTCCTGTGGAGGAGACACAGAGGGACTCTTTAAACTGCAGCTATGTTCCTGTGGAGGAGACACAGAGGGACTCTTTAAACTGCAGCTATGTTCCTGTGGAGGAGACACAGAGGGACTCTTTAAACTGCAGCTAAGTTCCTGTGGAGGAGACATAGAGGGACTCTTTAAACTGCAGCTATGTTCCTGTGGAGGAGACATAGAGGGACTCTTTAAACTGCAGCTATGTTCCTGTGGAGGAGACACAGAGGGACTCTTTAAACTGCAGCTATGTTCCTGTGGAGGAGACACAGAGGGACTCTTTAAACTGCAGCTATGTTCCTGTGGAGGAGAAACAGAGGGACTCTTTAAACTGCAGCTATGTTCCTTTGGAGGAGACACAGAGGGACTCTTTAAACTGCAGCTATGTTTCTGTGGAGGAGACAACAGAGGGACTCTTTAAACTGCAGCTATGTTTCTGTGGAGGAGACACAGAGGGACTCTTTAAACTGCAGCTATGTTTCTGTGGAGGAGACACAGAGGGACTCTTTAAACTGCAGCTATGTTTCTGTGGAGGAGACACAGAGGGACTCTTTAAACTGCAGCTATGTTCCTGTGGAGGAGACAAAGAGGGACTCTTTAAACTGCAGCTATGTTTTGTGGAGGAGACACAGAGGGTACTCTTTAACTGCAGCTATGTTTCTGTGGAGGGAGACACAGAGGGACTCTTTAAACTGCAGCCTATGTTTCTGTGGAGGAGACACAGAGGGACTCTTTAAACTGCAGCTATGTTTCTGTGGAGGAGACACAGAGGCGACTCTTTAAACTGCAGCTATGTTTCTGTGGAGGAGACACAGAGGGACTCTTTAAACTGCAGCTATGTTCTGTGGAGGAGACACAGAGGGACTCTTTAAACTGCAGCTATGTTTCTGTGGAGGAGACACAGAGGGACTCTTTAAACTGCAGCTATGTTCCTGTGGAGGAGACACAGAGGGACTCTTTAAACTGCAGCTATGTTTCTGTGGAGGAGACACAGAGGGACTCTTTAAACTGCAGCTATGTTTCTGTGGAGGAGGGAAGGAGCACAGAGGGACTCTTTAAACTGCAGCTATGTTTCTGTGGAGGAGACACAGAGGGACTCTTTTAAACTGCAGCTATGTTTCTGTGGAGGAGACCACAGAGGGACTCTTTAAACTGCAGCTATGTTTCTGTGGAGGAGACACAGAGGGACTCTTTAAACTGCAGCTATGTTTCTGTGGAGGAGACACAGAGGGACTCTTTAAACTGCAGCTATGTTCCTGTGGAGGAGACACAGGGGGACTCTTTAAACTGCAGCTATGTTCCTGTGGAGGAGACACAGGGGGACTCTTTAAACTGCAGCTATGTTCCTGTGCTGCGTTACTGAAGCTCTCATCAGGACTAACGCTTAATTCAGTAACAGTTTGTTCTTATTCATAACAAAGCTGTAAGGAATAATAAGTTAAACATGTTCAAAAAGCTTCAGCACCTCCTTTCACCCTCTGTCTGAAACCAGAGCTTAAACAAACTACTTCATAAAAGGCATGATATAAAAAGTTGATATATTAGTCTTAGTAGGAAATAAAGGAATAAACTGACCAGAGACACAGGGGGTGAGGAAGAAGAGCAGCAGGATGAGGAAGATCATCTTCTCCCTGTGAGAGGACACACACATCAAGGCAAATGTTACACAATATAGGAAAGTAGAACAAGGTCTAAGCTGCAGTGATGTTTCCTGTCTTTTCACTTTGCTTTATCTAAATGTATTTTTTTTATCGTGAACAAATATATATAATGGAGAGGAATCAAATATTCCCAGTTCACCTAACATCCCATGTCTGTTGTTGAACTGTTGACTGAGTGAACCCACCACCCTATGATCCAGTCACACTTTGTCTCACATTATAATCTAATATAGTGATACTTAAAATGAAGACATTCATCTTTTACCTTTTTTTAGTTTTCAGTCCAGTAAAATCCAAATGGAGAGAAAAGAGGACATCTCCCGGTGTGACACATCTTCTGGGAAACAGAAGACAGACGGAGGTGATGACAGAGACTCAAGGTCAGAGAACAAGTGCGATCTCCTTATAAAGTTACGTTTCAACGGAGGAGGGAAACTCTGATGGAGGAGGAGTTTATACAATCAGTTCAAACCAGTTCAAACTGTTATTCATGCACACATGATCTCTTAGCTAATTATTGTCAGAGATAACTGTGTTTCAGTAAACAGGACTAACGGAAAGATAAGGGTCGATTTGTATTATTTCATTATTTAAGGTTTCAACCAGCGGCTGATTAGGTATGAAAAACAGCCCTGGACTTTCAACGTCCTCTCAACCCATGAATCTGAATTCATCCCAAATGTTCCACGTGGGTTTCAACTTCTTCTCAACCCATACATCTGAATGTATCACACCTTTTCCACGTACATTAGTAGATATAAAAAACCTGAAAAGGACGGAAAGCTTCTAACAACTGTGACTCTGAAATAAGATCAGCATCGTGTCAGATAAAACATGAACTCTGCACTGAGGGGATATCATTCAATACTTCCTTGTACTTTAATCCCTCAGGCTTTATATTGATATCACTTATTAAAGGCTGCAGCTTCTCTCCACTGACAATGGTGCATGATGGGAAACTCCTGACACTGATGTAATGAAGTCTTTATTGGAAGATGTAAAAAACAGTTCCAGCATGAGCTGCTCAGACGCTAAAATGTTTAGGGTTTAACGGTAATGCCAGAAACTTTTATAACAACCTGTTCTCTTCCAGTTAATAACTGTAGGTTGATTCCTACCCAACCTGCAGTCAACATGTTGATGCTTGGGAATGATACTGGACTGTGTGTGAAGGTGTGTGTATGTGTGTGTGAATGTGTGTGACTGCTTCCTTGAGCAAGTCTCTGGGGTGTGAAAAGGTGAATGATGAGTTGTGAATGTAAAGAGCTGGAGGGGTCCTAAAGACTGGATACAGAGTTAAATATAAACACAGTTTATTTACCACTTTATTTGTTTAACTGAATCACAGAGAATCTGTATTATTCCACTTAAAAGTCTAACACAGTTTCAGTGTGATGCACCCCCCACATGCTGATACAGTTAGCAGAACCTCAGACTGCTGCAGTAACACAACAACAGTGTGTGTTGACTTGTGTACATGTGTGCATTTCTGTTGAGAGATGTTGCATGATGGGAAACTGTCAGCCTATAATCTAATAGATTATAGACAGGGCTGCACATAACTGGTGCGCATGCGCACCCGCCACGAAAAAAGGAGCACCGGATCATTTGAAAAAAGGCGCATTTGCGCACCAACATTGAGAGAGAGAGATATATTTGCGAGTTGCATATTAACTGTTAAGATAGCAGGGTTTCCCACACATAGACTTTACCTGGGCGGGCCACCCAGGTATATTAACGGCCGCCCAAGTATAATTCGTAAACCGTTTAGGTTTGATTTTTTTAATCCGTCCGCGAGCACGACGGCATCTGTCGATCCCTCGCTCTACCCCCTCGCTATCGTGTGAAGGGTCTGCTTTATGCACTCCGCACAGTAACCCTGCTGCGAGGCTCCGGTGAACAGTCCATGAGCGTGCTCACTAGCGCAACTCCCCCCCCCCCCGTTTATAAAGTCAAGTACCCCTCAAAAGGTCCGGTTTATTTCATTTGAAGGATGCGCACCAAGCACCATCTCCGGGTGCTCATTTGAGAACCAGGGCAAAAAGGTTGTGTGCACCCCTGATTATAGACTTGTATTGTCATTACACAGTACAGGTACTATGTAATGAAATGGTGTTTCTGCATTTGACCCATTAGGAGCAGTGGGCGCCCGGGGAGCGGTGCCTTGCTCAGTCCCTATCGACTTCGCCACCACCGCCCACTAGATAAGAGTCAGGCAGTGGCTCAGTCAGTAGGGGCTTGGACTGGGAGCTGTAGGGTCGCCGGTTCAAGTCTTCGACCAGACCTAAATGTGGAGTGTGGACTTCTACTTGGAGAGGTCCCAGTTCACCTCCTGCCCTGCCGTGAAGCAAGGCACCGGACATCCCCCTTCCCCCCACTCCCATTGCTCCCGGGCGCTGTGCAATAGCTGCCCACTGCTCCTGATACTAGGATGGGTTAAAGGCAGAGAACACATGTCACTGTGTGTGCTCTGCATGTGAGACCATTAAAGAGGGGTTCATCCCTCCATATTCTATTCTAATGAAGAGCCGATTGTATTTTCCCTTTGAAGTCGAACAGTTCACAGGTGCTCAATATGGTGGGGATAACACTGATAACCTTTTTTAGTTCTGTTTTTATAGTTTATTGTTTTATTATAGCTGCTTTTCTTGGAAATAATCTCAGCTTGATTTCCTGATAGCAGCAATCTGGTTTTATATAGGGTTAAAGTGCATTTTCTGGTCAGACCTTTGATGCTGTGAATCAGCAGATATTGATATTGAGTCTTCTTCATTATGATCAGACAGGAAGAGTTGCGGTTTGATACAGTTATGGTTTGTCACATCTCTGATAACCACCATTGTTCTGTTATCAGTGAGATAGTGCGCTGGTTTTCTGATCAGGGGAGATAAGTTGTTTTTGTGGGCAAGACACTTCACCCCTCATTGCTCCTGTGGTGATTGTCCACAGTATTGAATGTATGTTAGTCACTTTGGCTAAAAGCGACTAACAAGTGACATGTAATGTAATGTAATGTAATGTAATGTAATGTAATGTAATGTAATGTAATATAATGTAATATGCTGCTCTAATGATAAGAGGCCGTAAAACATTAATTTTGCACTTTTCAACATGACCAATTTCAACGTGCTGAACGAACTGTACTGTACTAAATAGAAAATACTTCCAATATATTTTACATTGAACTCTAGAATCGGAGAGTTCATGTAACGTAAAGAAACATATAGAACCCAGAACACATCTTCCACAAATGAAACCCTACAAACCAGCTCACAGAGGGGTGAATTGTGTTGTAATATTTATTAGGTTTGCAACGGTTTCTTTTGGTATTGGTCAGCGTTTGTAATATTATAATTTATTCATTTATCATTGTGTGATCCATATGGGTTAGTGGAGCTGGGTCACACATAGACAGCGGTGAATGAGAGGGTCTGTATTTCTGACGACCACTTTAGAGCTGTGATTATTCAGATCACAATGTTGTGCCTTTATATAAGCTGATCATTTGTACTCACTAAAGCTAATAAAGTTATATCGAGTCAAGTCTTAAAACATGTGTGGGTTGGTAACACATCAGACACCATCCCCCTGAGTAGGGGCACCCCAAGGATGTGTGTTCAGCCCCCTGCTCTTCACCTGCTGACCCCGACTGCACACACAGCTCCAACACTTCTTAAGTTTGCAGAACACAACCTGACTTTGACTGACTTTTATGATCATGAGCAGATGAATATGACCTCATAAACGGTTGGCTGCCATCCAGCTTTCACATTTGCCAAGATAAGTTAATGGTTGGATCCTGAAACGTTGGACATGTAATAAAGGCCAATCAAAACAAGGGAGAGCAGATACTTTAACCTTTGACCAACAACTCAAGTTTTACAGGTGTAATTCTTCCGTTGAGTGCCTCTAAAGGGAGAGTCAAAACTACACTCTAGAATTTGGAAATGTGTAACTTTTGTATTCGACCTAAACCTTTGTACATCATCCAGATCCAATGGCGATCTTTTGAGAGGCGGTTTCAGTGCATGGTTATTCAAAAATGAAGGCACACATTTGAGGAAAGGGACTGTGTTCATAATGTTGAGCAGTAAAAGAGGAGATGGATCCTTTTGGAATATCTTACAAATATTCAACATGCCAAACCTGACTTTTATAAAATCTGGAAACTTCACTTGAATTGTCGTGGGTCTGGTTTGTGAGTTAAGAAGCTTCCTGAAGGGGATGTCCTGTAACTCTGGAATAAAACCTGAGTGTTATTTTTGTCTGCATGAATGCCATTTTAATGTATTTGCCCCTTCCTTCCTCTCACTAAAGTGTAGTTAAACATTTTATATAAATGCACTTGCTCACTTTTACTCTGTATTGGTGGTTGTGTGTTATTGTCTCAGTTCTCTGTATTCCAAGTAAAACCAGGACATCCACACATTTTGTAGTTTAACAAAGTCTACCTGTAGTGCTGTGATGGTTTGTGTTTTAGTAATCCAGCAGAGCATGCAGAAGCAGGTGAATCAATGAGAGCAGCAGCTACAACATCCATCCATCCATCTTCTCCCGCTTATCCGTGGTCGGGTCAGTAGTTCCAGCAGAGAGCCCCAAACTTCCTTTTCCCTGGCGACATCAACCAGCTCTGACTGGGGGATCCCAAGGCGCTCCCAGGCCAGCGAAGAGATATAACCCCTCCACCTGGTCCTAGGTCTACCCCTTGGTCTCTTCCCAGCTGGACGTGCCTGGAACACCTCCCTAGGGAGGCGCCCAGGTGGCATCCTAACTAGGTGCCCGAACCACCTCAACTGGCTCCTTTCGACGCGAAGGAGGAGCGGCTCAACTCCGAGTCCCTCCCTGATGACCGAACTTCTCACCTTATCCCTAAGGGAGACACCAGCCACCCTGCGGAGAAAACCCATCTCGGCCGCTTGTATCCACGATCTCGTTCTTTCGGTCATGACCCATCCTTCATGACCATAGGTGAGGGTAGGAACGAAAATGGCCCGGTAGACAGAGAGCTTTGCCTTCTGGCTCAGCTCCCTTTTCGTCACAACGGTGCGGTAAAGCGACTGCAGTACCGCTCCCGCTGCTCCGATTCTCCGGCCCATCTCACGCTCCATTGTTCCCTCACTCGAGAACAAGACCCCGAGATACTTGAACTCCTTCACTTGGGGTAAGGACTCATTCCCTACTTGAAGTGCACAGTCCATCGGTTTCCTGCTGAGAACCATGGCCTCAGATTTGGAGGTGCTGATCCTCATCCCAGCCGCTTCACACTCGGTTGCGAACCGATCCAGTGAGTGCTGAAGGTCGCAGACCGATGAAGCCATTAGAACCACATCATCTGCAAAAAGCAGTGGTGCAATCCTTAGTCCACCGAACTGCAGACCCCTTCCCCCACGACTACGCCTCGAAATCCGATCCATGTATATTACAAACAGGATTGGTGACAAAGCGCAGCCCTGGCGGAGGCCAACCCTCACCGGAAACGGGTCCGACTTACTGCCGAGGACCCGGACACAGCTCTCGCTTTGGGAGTACAGAGATTGGATGGCCCTGAGTAGAGACCCCCTCACCCCATACTCCCGCAGCACCTCCCACAGTAACTCCCTGGGAACTCGGTCATACGCCTTCTCCAAGTCTACAAAACACATGTAGACCGGATAAGCGTACTCCCAGGCCGCCTCCAGGATCCTTGCGAGAGTAAAAAGCTGATCCGTTGTTCAATCATGTTCAATTGTGACAATTGGCCTGACCCTCCTTTTGAGTACCATGGGAGGCTGAGTAGTGTAATGCCTCTGTAATTGGCACAGACCCTCTGATCCCCCTTTTTAAAAAGGGGAACCACACCCCGGTCTGCCACTCCTTCGGTACTTTTTCAGCTACAACATATGTACATTTATTTATTTAATCAGGAAGAAACAGACAGGATTCCTCAAAATGTACTTAAATTCTCACTGGAATATACAAGTAAAATACATTTGAATGTGATTAAATGTACTGAATGCACTGAAGCAAACATTTAAAATGTCCCAGATCAAATCAATGTGTGTGATCATCAGAGACTAAAGAGGTTTAAATAATCCCAGCTGAAACAGGAGGAGCTGAGGGCGAGTAAAGAGCGCCCCCTGCTGCATTCATCAAGAACAACACTGTAGATATTAAATATGAGAACCACCAGTGTAGATATCCTCACTGTGTATCTGGAGAACTGATCATGAATACAGCGAGCTGAGAGGCGTGTGGCATAAATCACAACATGTATCAACATAACAACCCTTTAATACGTCTAATTTAATCATATTTACAGTTTAATTAAAGTGTGTATTGAACTTTAAATCAACAGAAAGTTCCCATCATGCACTGCTCTCTGAGAGCCTTCAGTTTATGATGTTTCCACCAAGCCTTAGAGATTCAGTGAGGAGTTTAATCAGAGTTTTAAATATGAAATATACACAGCGCTGCACACTGACAGTGAGCAGAGGAGTGTGAGTTTGTTTCAGAGCAGAAGCATCACGTGACATGTATGAAGGATGTATGTATTTCAGATAGATGTTTCTACTGATGCTTCTCTGCTGTCGTTCTGCACCTGTCCACCAGGTGTCCTCATTTCACATCCTGCAGTGGAGACAGTGATTGAACACTTTGTAATAACACCTGTCTCTACTGTGAAACTCTCACTGCCTCAACAAACACGTGTTTCCAGTTCAATCTGAACCTTAGTCTCTGTCTGTTCATATCTCACTTAGAGCTGAAACTCCTGATGTAAGAAAGAAGTGAAACATGTAAAGGTTTGAGTGGAGTAGTAATCAGAATCAGAATACCTTTATTAGTCCCACAGAGGGGAAATTTGCAGCGTTACAGCAGGAAAGAACCACAGATACAAAACAAATCAAATCTACAAATCAAATCCTGTAGCAGTTCTTAGGATTTAGCAGCTCGGTATATATTACAGTTATTAAAGATGGCATATGTATATAAAGTATATATTGCACATAGTTTGACGGTATTCAACAGCAGCAAGTTACACCATTTACAAAATACAAGATACATACCTTGTAACAGTAACAAGGGTTTAGCAGCCAGGTATAAATTACACAGTTATTAACGGCATATATATATATTGCACATATAGCACATATTGCACAAAGTCGGTTTGTATTTAGCAGCAAGGGGTGAAAGTCTGTGTTGTGGTGAGTGTAGGAGGGTCTACTAGGGCAGAGCTGGTTGTAAAGTCTGACCGCTGCAGGAAGGAAGGACCTGCAGTATCTCTCCGTGAGACAGCGGGGGTGCAGCAGCCTGTCGCTGAAGGTGCTGCACAGTGAGGACAGGGTGTCCTGGAGGGGGTAGGACATATTGCCAGCAGCTTGGCTGCCATTCTCGTCTCCCACCACCTCCACAGTGAGGACTCCTGTCTCCCACCACCTCCAAAGTGAGGACTCCTGTCTCCCACCACCTCCAAAGTGAGGACTCCTGTCTCCCACCACCTCCACAGTGAGGACTCCTGTCTCCCACCACCTCCACAGTGAGGACTCCTGTCTCCCACCACCTCCACAGTGAGGACTCCTGTCTCCCCACCTCCTCCACAGTGAGGACTCCTGTCTCCCACCACCTCCACAGTGAGGACTCCTGTCTCCCACCACCTCCACAGTGAGGACTCCTGTCTCCCACCACCTCCACAGTGAGGACTCCTGTCTCCCACCACCTCCACAGTGAGGACTCCTGTCTCCCACCTCCTCCACAGTGAGGACTCCTGTCTCCCACCACCTCCACAGTGAGGACTCCTGTCTCCCACCACCTCCACAGTGAGGACTCCTGTCTCCCACCACCTCCACAGTGAGGACTCCTGTCTCCCACCACCTCCAAAGTGAGGACTCCTGTCTCCCACCACCTCCACAGTGAGGACTCCTGTCTCCCACCTCCTCCACAGTGAGGACTCCTGTCTCCCACCACCTCCACAGTGAGGACTCCTGTCTCCCACCACCTCCACAGTGAGGACTCCTGTCTCCCACCACCTCCACAGTGAGGACTCCTGTCTCCCACCACCTCCACAGTGAGGACTCCTGTCTCCCACCACCTCCACAGTGAGGACTCCTGTCTCCCACCTCCTCCACAGTGAGGACTCCTGTCTCCCACCACCTCCACAGTGAGGACTCCTGTCTCCCACCACCTCCACAGTGAGGACTCCTGTCTCCCACCACCTCCACAGTGAGGACTCCTGTCTCCCACCACCTCCACAGTGAGGACTCCTGTCTCCCACCTCTCCACAGTGAGGACTCCTGTCTCCCACCACCTCCACAGTGAGGACTCCTGTCTCCCACCTCCTCCACAGTGAGGACTCCTGTCTCCCACCTCCTCCACAGTGAGGACTCCTGTCTCCCACCTCCTCCACAGTGAGGACTCCTGTCTCCCACCCTCCTCCACAGTGTCCAGAGGACTCCTGTCTCCCACCTCCTCCACAGTGAGGACTCCTGTCTCCCACCACCTCCACAGTGAGGACTCCTGTCTCCCACCTCCTCCACAGTGAGGACTCCTGTCTCCACCCACCTCCACAGTGAGGACTCCTGTCTCCCACCACCTCCACAGTGAGGACTCCTGTCTCCCACCACCTCCACAGTGAGGACTCCTGTCTCCCACCACCTCCAAAGTGAGGACTCCTGTCTCCCACCACCTCCACAGTGAGGACTCCTGTCTCCCACCTCCTCCACAGTGAGGACTCCTGTCTCCCACCACCTCCACAGTGAGGACTCCTGTCTCCCCACCACCTCCACAGTGAGGACTCCTGTCTCCCACCACCTCCACAGTGAGGACTCCTGTCTCCCACCACCTCCACAGTGAGGACTCCTGTCTCCCACCACCTCCACAGTGAGGACTCCTGTCTCCCACCCCCTCCACAGTGAGGACTCCTGTCTCCCACCACCTCCACAGTGAGGACTCCTGTCTCCCACCACCTCCACAGTGAGGGACTCCTGTCTCCCACCACCTCCACAGTGAGGACTCCTGTCTCCCACCTCCTCCACAGTGAGGACTCCTGTCTCCCACCTCCTCCACAGTGAGGACTCCTGTCTCCCACCTCCTCCACAGTGTCCAGAGGACTCCTGTCTCCCACCTCCTCCACAGTGAGGACTCCTGTCTCCCACCACCTCCACAGTGAGGACTCCTGTCTCCCACCACCTCCACAGTGAGGACTCCTGTCTCCCACCACCTCCACAGTGAGGACTCCTGTCTCCCACCACCTCCACAGTGAGGACTCCTGTCTCCCACCTCCTCCACAGTGAGGACTCTTGTCTCCCACCTCCTCCACAGTGAGGACTCCTGTCTCCCACCTCCTCCACAGTGTCCAGAGGACTCCTGTCTCCCACCTCCTCCACAGTGAGGACTCCTGTCTCCCACCACCTCCACAGTGAGGACTCCTGTCTCCCACCTCCTCCACAGTGAGGACTCCTGTCTCCCACCTCCTCCACAGTGTCCAGAGGACTCCCCAGGACAGAGCTGGCCTTTAATCAGTAGATCAAAGTTCAATTCACTTCTGAAATCTCTGCTATTCATGAATATGCCGTTGGTTGGTGCTCCTGTTACTGCGAGGCTCACAGCTCTGCATGTGTACGTCCCTTTGATTCCACAGAGACTTTGTTGGAAAGAGGAGACCTTTTTATACGTTCTTGAGTAAAATTATGTACAAAGACTGACAATTGTTGAAGTTACAGCAAATTAAAAAAACATTTTAAGGTTAATTTCCAACCGCTCCACTCTGAACATTCAGCGCAATACACACCAATGTTAAAATCTGAAATGTGGCCTTTTTACTAAGAGTCAAAAAAGGCTGAATATTTTGAGAAGCTTTAATGGGATTTGAATGGTGATTAAAAGTCAGAAGGTGTGAAAGACGTGGAACGTTTTGAAGCCTGAATGGAGTTTCTACTTGAATGTATGAATGAGTAAATGGCCATTCATCTCAATGAGAAAATGTTGAGTATTTCAGAATTGTATGAAAGGTTTGAATTAGAAAAGTAGTGAATGTTTAAATGTTTGAATGAAGTCTTACATTGAAAAACATAGGAGGATTAATGACTAGAAAAGCTTCATAGATTATGGGATGTGGTCTAGTACCACCACAGAAAAATAAATGTTCTCAAAATAATGGAAACAAAAACTGTGTTTTATTTGATATAGAACGGGTTGTAACAGATTAAACACAGTGGGGCTGAAATCCAAGTTAACATTTCATATTTAAACCTTTAAAAAGTTAAAAAAGGAACTCAAACTTGAGTTTCACAGTTTTCTGACTGACAATAAATAACGTATTGCAGATCTGAAGTCAACAGCCTCCTTACAGTAGGCTGGTGGCTGGAGGCGGGCGTGCACGAGAAGGGTGTGCACGTGTGGACTATGTGGTGGTGGACCCCAAAAGGACGAAGGCCCTGAGGAGCACCAGAGAAGCATGGGAGGATGGGAGGATGTCCACGGAGAAGGAGAAATGTTAGAGAGACAAACACACACACACACACACACACACACACACACACACACACACACACACACACACACACACACACACACACACACACACACACACACACACACACACACACACACACACACACACACACACACACACACACACACAGTAATACATCTTCCAACAAAAATACCAAAGTAACATTTTAACTAGAAATGTATGTCATATCATTTAGCTGACGCATTTTAAGTGCAAAAACCATAAAGAATCAAACTCCAAACAAGGAAGGAGCAGATATATTCACTTCAAGCAAGAACATAAGTAAGTGCTGGTGAATCAGATAGAAGGCCTACATTAAATCAACAAGTGCTTCGTTTTATTTTTTGGTTTTAACAATCAAATTCAGTCAGAAAATACAAAAACATGTCTCTTGAAGATAAGCAACAACGCACCAAATACACAAACCCTGACTCTTTACAAACCACATGTTGGATAACGGAGGAAAAAGAAAGTAAACTGTTCCTACACTAACATATATTTACATAACTTCTGCTGCAATTCAGCCACACTTGAATTCCTTCAACTCCACCTAACTAGATTTAATGCAACTACATTCATTTCTTTCAACATAGAAGAAATAAAATATCATGTGTTAAAAATATACGATCAGCACGGATAAATCCAATCAAGGATCAATTAGTTGAAACATGGTGGATACATCTGAATAACTTCCAGTGATCTTTTAAAGTGTCGTTCCCGTTTGTGTAGTGCTCACAGAATGTAATGTGATTACAGCAAACAGGGAATACTTCAATAAACACTATTATCATGTTTTGGGTTTCTCTTCATAACGCTTCTGCATACAAATATATATTATTCATCATCAGTAGTTTTCTGACACTTATCTTAAACAATCTTTAACTGGAATTGTACTGGGGGTAGATTTTTAAGTTGGTACGACTCCTATACTCCAACCCACAAGCTGAAGTCCTAACAAATGGACTTGTGTCGTCTTCCGTTAAACTCAAGCGAGGAACACGGCAGTCCCCTTTCTCCTCTCCTATTCACACCGGCCATTGAGCCACTAGCGATGACCGTCAACACGCCATTATAACGGGAATACATATAGGAGGTGTAGAACACAGAATAGCTTTGTACGCGGATGATGTTATTTTGTTCTGCTCCAGTCCAAATCAAACACTGCCTGCTTCACTTGGTCTGATTAGTAATTTTGGCATCTTTTCAGGCTATAAAATAAACAACAACAAATCAATAATAATGTTTGTGTCACGGCTGGAGAGCAAGGTACACAGGACCCAAATGCAGAATATCCAAATTCTAAATACTTTATTTGCAAAACTAGCAACACCACAAAGTAAAATAAAGCAAGGTAAAAACACAAAAATCCCTCTGAACAAAAAAACCTTCCAACAACATCAATAATCTCACAAAGACAGACAGAAAAACCAGAACTTAAATGCACACTAACTAATCAACTGAAAAGGACACAGGTGAGGGGGGAGGAGACAACACAGGGCACCAGGTGCACACAATCAGCAGAAACAGACAAGAAGGGAGGGGGAACACAGAAGAGGCTTCTCAATACTCAAATTTCCCCTCCTCGACTCCCCTCCTCGGCTCTCCTCCTCGAGACTTAGACCCGCCCACAGGAGATGCGAGCGGAGGACCGAGGAGGGGAACCGAGGAGAGAGGAGGGGAAGCAGCAGACGTTTAAAGAAATGAGAACTCCTCTCCTCTGAGCGGTCATATTAAAGCGACGTCCGTTCATTATGACGTGGCAACATCTGCATCAGCTGTCGAGTGTTTTGTCATAGCGCTGGATCTCTGTTAGATCAGCTGAACTTTGTTCCCCCACATATTTACTTTGAATTCATTGAGAGTGCGGTATAATGAGACAATAACAGGCTACAGATGCGGACACACACACACACAAATATATTTATATAAATATATACAATTTAAAGTATGAGAGCACTCTCATAATAACGTAACACAATCAGAGACTGGATATATCCCCCCCCTCCTCTCTGGTCGCTGAAATGGGGAATTGAAATTACGGGCCAAAAGTTGTATTTACAAGTATTAACTTGTAATAATAATAAGCCACTTACAATTTTCCGTGAGATCAGGGATCAGATATAAGATGGAAGTTTCCCTAACATACAAAGCCATGTTAGGGAAACTTCCATCTTCCATCTGCTCCCTGATCTCACGGTGAATTGTAAGTGGCTACTGCCTGAGATCGCATGCTGTGGTTTTATTAAATGTGCCAACTGCTAGGACTGTCTTAGGGACGACAGCTTTTAGATGCGCAGCTCCTCTGTCTTGAATAGTCTGCAATTGAAATGGAAACTGAACAATCTGGTGCCACTAAATGTTTTTAAAGCTCGGTTGGATGCGACTCAATCGGAAGCTATAGGTAGCTGTTTATGTGGATCATTATGTAAATGATGCTGTATGATGTCCTTTTGTTGTTCTATTTATACATAATAGGTGACCTTTAAAGAGACAAACTAACCAGAGACACAGCAGGTGAGGAAGAGGAGCAGCAGGAGGATGAAGATCATCTTCTCCCTGTGAGAGGAAACCATGGAGGAAACACACATCAAGGGTCAGAGGTCAGACTTTAACATAATAAAACGGTCTAAGCCAGTAGTTAATGATGAGATATCATGTGTTCTGGCGCCATCTGGTGGCAGAAACCCTTCACGTTTTTATCTCTTAATCTCAAAGCTGCTTGAGGAAGGGAAGAGGGGAAATCCATCAGCAGCTTGAAATTGTTTTATTTTGTTGCATTCAAATCATTTAGAAAATGTGGAGGACAACAGCAGATATCCCAATTTATGTTAAAGCTCCCATGTCATGCTTTTCTGGTTGTTACCCGTCCCCTTGTTGTTATGAAGGGTTTTCTGCATGTAAACGGTCTGCAGAGTCACAAACCCTCAAAGTGCACCCTGTAGCGAGCAGTGGCGTTTTCTCCCGGAGGCCAAGGGAAGCCAGGCTTCCCCTGATTTTTCGGATTGTAGTTATAATTTAAATAAATAAATAAAAACACTTTGTTCCGATAATTCTCCTTTGCTGTGTGTTGCTGCCGGTGTCAGTACCAGATATGTTCGGGCTACCAGATATGTTCGGGTGTATTTCCGTCGCATCCGTCATCCGTCATATCCGTCATATACACACCTCCCTCTGCTCCCAGCGCTCTGCTGCCACACACCGGCCGTCTGCGGAACTGCAGCCGGAGGAACTCGGGACAGCTTGTTATGTGTGGGGTGCTATGGTGGGGTCCCATGTACTTGTGCACATAAATAATGTTTCTAATTATTTACAATTAAAAAAAAAAAATATTCTGCGTTACTTTAGCCAACACTTTTATAAGGCCACTAGATTAGATAATTACGAAATGTGTAGATAGAATACATATATTTCAGGTTGTTATTTTGTCATTATGTTTAATGTTTTATTTACCTTTTAGTATTTGTATATAGTATCTGAACTTTGGAGAGGAGTTGGGAGACACACGACACATCAAATCACATCTACAGATCAAGGCGAAGCGAATGGAAGTACTCCCATACTCCTAGCGTGAAAATGTTTGTGAAAACGTGTGCAAAGTCTCCGAAAATCCTAAAAATAAGCTCATATTTGAATTCCCCATAAAAAAACACATAATTCAGTAAAAACAAGGCCCCACTGATCATCTACTCTCTGAGACGATTCCAGGGATGTCTGGCTTGAGTTTCGACCACCAGGGAAAGTGGACAAAAGTGCCCGAGATCAGCCTCTTAATTTACCCAGGGCCTAGTGCTTGGCTTTGGGCATGCAAATTCAGGAAACTCCCCTGAGTATTTTATTAAATATCTGAACTTTGGAGAGGAGTTGGGGGACACACGACACATCAAATCACATCTACATATCAAGACGAAGCTAGTGGAAGTACTCCTAGCGTGTGAAAATGTTTGTGAAAAACGTGTGAAAAGTCTCCGAAAACGGAGCAGTGGCTGTGATGCTAGCTTTGCGGCTAGCGGTTAGTTGTTATTGTTTGAAGTTGTTTCTATGGAAACAACATGACGGAGAAAAAATTAATATCTTCTACATATAATAACGGAAAAGTAAAGAATGAAGTGTAGGCTATGCCTGTTTGAAGTTGTTGCTAAGGAAACAACATGACGGAGAAAAAAGTATAATCTTCTACATATAATAACGGACAAAGTAAAGAATGAAGTGTCGGCTATGTTTAAATGTTCGGAATTTGACCGTGATGGCCCTCTTGAGTTGCCGTAAAATATGACGAATATGACGGACGACGGATGCGACGGAAATACACCCGAACATATCTGGTAGCCCGAACATATCTGGTACTGACACCGGCCCGTCTCTCCCCCATTCTCATTGAGTACTTTACAAAGAGTGAAACAGCGCCCCTCTAGATGTTATGGTGAAACAGTAGATTGCACTCACTGTTGCGAGAGGAGGCCAGCCGAATCTGGCTTCCCTTGGTGAAAACAAATTGAGGGATTGACCAATCAGATGAGGCTCACGTGATGCCCCTGCCAACCTGTGATTGGTCAGGGCCATGCCAAGGGAAGCCAGAGGCGGCTGGCTTCCCTTGCCTCACAATCCAATCAAATCGCATCAACTTAGTGTTGCAGTGACGCGTCCTAAAATCCGGAAGTAAGCTGCGCTCGGTTTCCCTCGACAAAAAAGCAACAGGATTTCTCCATAGGATTTAGGAAAATAGCTCGAAATAAGGTCAGTGGAAAACGAACCTGTTAGATAAATGCACGTTGTGTTCAGTCGGATAATATTCACATGTCTACCCTAATTTTCGAATCATAAATCTAATCGATAGAAGATAGATAGCGTCACTGCATCACTCTCACCGCCGTTAGAAAGTAGCAAGCAACCGAAGCAAGTGCAATTATGGAGGGTGAAGATTTGGAGTATTTCATCAAAAATAATTGTACTAAACTTCCGCTACAGCAACAAGAAATACAATCTGATGACGGGCCGATGCCCAAACTGGAGCTGTGTACAGCGAGGAAAAAAGGAACGAATCGGACGTAAAACATTAAAGGTATCCTGATTTAGTTTGTGAATGAATGCTTATTAGAGTTTCGGCAGGAGAGTGCATGCGGACCTGTCGGTTAGATAACAGGCGTGTGTAAGTCCTGCATCGTATGATACAAATGTGTGTAAATTGATACCGGGTGCTGTAATCACTCATCTGGTTACGTTATTACATTGACCACCACACCCCCGACCCAAAAGAAAGGACGTATTATTGGCTTCCCCTCATTTTTTTCCCACGCCACGCTACTGGTAGCGAGTAAAACTCTTTTCCATTGTTTGCTTCCTGGGTTCTGTGACGTGTGAACACCCAGATGGACCAATCCTTGGAGCTCCTCCCACACCAGGATCCCTTGGCTAACTAACAGGGAGTCCCATTGACTTGCATAGAGCTCCCTGGACGCTGGTAATAGACGAGTTGGGATGGCGGAGCTCCGCAGACCCATTCTCACAGCGTTACAAACCTTTTTCTTTCTCAATATCAAGCCACACTTATTGTTTTTACTTTGGCTGTGAGTGTGTGTGTGCTCAGGATGAGTTTAGCTTGTTCTCGCTGTATCGCTGACCCGGAAACCTGTCCGCTCCTCGCAGCAATGGGCCTCGCAACGTCCCGACCAATCAGAGCACACTGGGCTCACAGGGAGGGGGGGGGGCAGGAGCTCCAACAAGGCGTGTAGGACAGAGAGTGAATACACAGACTATCAGAGATGCTGTGAGAAACCAATGTGAGTTTGGAACATTGAACAATGGAAATCTATTCTAGTCGACCTCAACGATGGAACTATGATCAGTAGAAATGGCCATGACATGGGACCTTTAAATCACGTCTGTTGAATCGTGTTTTTACCGAGTGAACCGACCACATTATAATCCTGTAACACTTTGTCTGATCCTCACATTGCAATCTGAGTTAATCATAATGAATAAAGACATGCCTACGTTGCCTTTTTGAGTCTTCAGTCCATTAAAATCCAAACAGAGACGAGAGACATGTCCTGTCTTTGTGTCTGAAGTCTTCAGAGCTGCAGGAGCACAGGTGGAGGTGCTGAGGTGTTTCAACAGCACGTCTACAGCAATCTGAGGAGCGTTTGTTTAGCTCACGTCCTCAGTTAATACATCTCAGAGTGAATCATATGGTTGCAGATTTACAGGAGAGAGAAGGGTGGTTTCGTGGTTTGTCCTATTCACTTACAGGTCTGATATATTTAATGTAAAGTGCTTTGAGCATTTGGAAAAGCGCTCTAATAAATGTAATGAATTATTATTATTATTATTATCAAACAGGATTAGTTGCAGTTTGATACAGTTATGGTTGGTCACATCTCTGATAAGCGTTGTCCTGTCAATAGTGCGCTGGTTCAATCCCAGCTGCAGTCAGCATGTCGTTGTGTTCCTGGGCAAGACACATATTTATTAGGTTTGCAACGGTTTCTCTTGGTGTTGGTCCGTGTTTGTAATATTATAATGTATGCATTTATCATTGTGTGATCCCTATGGGTTAGTGGAGCTTTGATTATTCAGATCACAATGTTGTGCACGTTAAAATGAGCTGATCATTGCTCTTCACCTGCTGACCCACGACTGCACCTCCACCTACTGCTGCAACACTTCTGAAGTTTGCAGAACACAATGGACTTTGACTTTTATGATCGTTATCGGATGAAAATGACTTCGTAAACGGTTGGCTGCCATCCAGCTTTCACATTTGTCAAGATAAGTTAATGGTTGGATCCCAAATAGAATAGAATAGAATATATGTTTGTAGTCATCATACAAAGTACAACGACATTTCTTTGGCAACTCTCACCGCCTACAGAAAGGGATAAAGGCCAATCAAAACAAGGGAGAGGTGATTTTTAACCTTTGAACAACTACTCAAGTTTCACAGGTATCCTCACTGTTTACCAGAGGCCTGTACTACGAAGCAGGATGTTCTCTTAGCGGCTAACTTCAGGGAAAACTCGGGGGTTCCGGTCCTACGACGCTGGTTCTCTTTTTAGCGGGCTAGATCTCCATGGTAACTGATGCTGAGCGGCTAACCTGCCCCGGAGCAGGTTAGGTTGCAGGCTAAGAGATCAACTCAGTGAAAGCACCGCCTGCTGACCAATCAGAGCTCAGTGTGCGGAGTTTAAAGTGATCAAGTCATATTACAGGAGAAAGGAAATACAGAAAAGCTGCCGTCGCAGGAAAGACAGCCGGCAAAAATCACCGACTGTGTGAACGTGAACATTAATAGAATATCACCTCCATCTTCAGAGCAATCTGACTATTATAACATTAGCGTTAAGAAAGCTTACTTAAAGTGGACCTATCATGCTATATTTGACAAATATATTGTAGGGCCATACCTATATAAAACATGTCTGTGAAGTTTGTTTTTCAAAATACCAAACAGATCCTGCATTTTAGCCATGCCTCATTTCGCTCTATTTGCTCTTTTCCAGCCCTGTTTTTGCAGGGGCTGATTCTGGGACTTAGCTTTAATGCAAATGAGTTGCAGCTGACCACGACCCCCTGCAGGAGGGGGGAGCGTGCATTGAGATCAGCTGCTGGGCTGTCAGAAGAGGGGGAGGAAAAGAGATCTCCGTCCTCCGTGTTTTCTACTATGATTATATAGAGTCGTTATTCATTTGTTTTAAAGCTCAATAAATAACAAAGTAGCACTTTTCTAATTTTGTCCGGAAGATTTAAACTTTAACGGGCATGTTGACCGGCGAAAAAAATCTAACTGAAACTCTGCTGCACGGTCCCCTCGTTCCTTGGAAGAGGCGGAGAGATGGGTGTTTGTCATCTGCTGGTGGCAAACCGGAGAGAATTACAGCGAGGGAGGGATTGCATTGAATAACAGCAGCGGGAGCAAACGCTTGCCTCGGGGAGGGAGAAAAAGAGCCACAGCGGAGAATAATCAGAAGGGCAACCATGGCAACCATGCGCGGGAAGTCTTCTTCGCTGCTTTTTGGCAGACTACAGCGCCACTTACAGGCCTGGCATATGTACTACAGCGTCTCCAGCGCTTTCGAGCGGCAATGGCCGGCCGTGGCCCAACCCCACATTCCCCTGATAGGTGGAGAGTTGGCCAAATAGGCGGAGCTCCCCGTTTCTGACGTCAGAACAATTTCAAATCCGTATCAGCCCCGTTTTTAGAGGGTATGGAGGAAAAGAGAGAGGGTTGTGTTTTCTGACACTTGGTGAGTTCCCCGACACACATATTCATGTATAAAAGACGTACAAAAGTGCATTTTGCATGATAGGTCCCCTTTAAATATCTGCCACAACATAAGTAACCAGATCAAAGTAACATTACGTAGCCTAGAGTCCGCGGCACTGAGTGCAGACGTTGATGTGTCCCATTATTATTCATATCACATAATGTATCATATTTCCTTATCTGAGTCAGCTTCTTGAGCCGTATCTGGCCGTGCAACACTGTGTCACATACATACTTTCATGAAGTATGACGCTTCTCCATGTCTGTGATTGGTCAAAGGTCAAGTTTGGTAGGGTTAAGAGAAATCAAAGATATCCAGGATCTGTTGAACTTCAAGAAAGAACAGGTTGGGAACCATTGTTTTAAAACAAAGAAAATACGTAAAGAGACAAATGTCTTTTTTGAACGTTTCTTTCAGTTATTTTTAAAATACAACACTCGTCTTTTCTGATATTTTCAAAGTACTAGTATACTTGTTTTTCTCCCAAAACACAAGTATATCGATTTTCTCTCATATTTCCGACATACTAAAGCGTAGTTTGTTGAAAATATGATAGAAAACGACGAAGCAAAAGCCTATATTTATTTAGCGGGTGGACCAACATTGGCAAAAGTCAAGGTTCAGTTTGTTGAGGATACAGACAGACGAACTGAAAACACATTTCTAGTCCAACAAATATCCGTGCTTACAGCAAATTATAGTTTAAAACAACAAGTACTTTTCTTAAGAAACAAGGAGACGACACCACAAACTTTTAATCATTTATTTAACCGCATAGAAAAATCCAGCACAGACAACAACAGCCTTTTGTTCGGTACGTCAGTGCTTCTGAAACTGAAGATAGACAGACGATAAAAAGCAGCAAACGTAAGGCACTAAATCTCTACTGAGTGTTTAGAATTTATCATGAGAAAGAAAAATAAACCGAAAAACAAGACAAATGGAAACCCGCATCAACGAGACAAACGGACGATTAAAACAACATTTAAAGAAAGTCCGCAGAGCTTGTATTTGTCCGACTCTTCTAACCCGAGTCCTGAGGGATTTGATGAGGCCTTTTAAAGCTTCTCTTTGCTTCCAGCAGAAGTGCAACGCTAAACTTGGTTTATGCTTTTAGCTGAATTATTGTTTAAAGTTGTACGAGGCACTATAACAGATAGCGATCAGCCGTTTGTAGAAAGATAAAGCTGTGAAGCTATAACAAAAAGAGGGTTAGCTTAGCACAAAGACTGGGAACAGCTAGCCTGAAAAGAAAAGGAGAATATCCAGAGTACTGTCGTCCGATTGGCTGAAAACTAGTAACCTCTATCCAAGCCCCGCCCCCTGCGGGAGGAGCTAAACGGAACATAGTCAAACCCCGCCTCCGCCACGCATCATTATCTAGCTTAGCTTTGCACAAAGACTGGAAACAGTTGGATACTCAGAAAAAAAAATATTAAAAAAAATAAGAATGTCCAGTGTCCTGTCCTCTGATAGGCTGAGAACTAGTATCCTGTACTCTGGTTGGCTGAGAACCAGTATCTTCTCTCCCGGCCACGCATCCTTATCTAACTTAGCTTAGCACAAAGACTTGAAACAGGTGGAAACAGCTAGCATGGCTCTGAAAAGACGGGGGAAAAAGAAAAAGAATGTCCAGTGTCCTGTCCTCTGATTGGCTGAGAACTATTGTTGGCCCCGCCCCATGTGGGAGGAGTTAAACTGAACATAGTCAAACCCCGCCCCCACAACGCCTCCTTGTCTCCGTCGTTGCGCCCCCCTCCCTGAGTCATGGCCCCCCCTTCCTCTCCCCCCTCTCCAACTTCTCCCTCGCCCCCTGTGGTTTAAGGTCTGGGGTTTAAATGCCACCTCCCCCCATTGGTCCTCGGTGCTGCAGCCAACCGAAAGAGACTCCGCCATGGCAACGGTCGTCGGGCGTCCACTGGAACCCACGACTCCATAGGGCCACTTCCTGTTGCCGTGGTAACTGCGGGGCGTGTTGACGTTGTCCCCGGTGATCGTCGTCTTGGAGATGTCAAAGTGCGACGGAGAGCCGGGGTTTCTGGAGCCGTCGGGGTTCGAGAGCAACTTCATCTGAGAGGAGGATTACAATGTTATAAATACTAGCAAAACAAATGTAACTACTACGAGACATTATTTTACTATTAGAACACATCTTCTCTACTTTGACAAGGATTAACACATTTTACTACAACTACTACTAAGACTGTTACTACTACAACAACAACTACTACAACAACAACTACTACAACAACAACTACTACTTTTACTACAACTGTCCATAGTAATCTTCCTGTCACTATAAAGGGATGTAACAACTAAAACAAACGTAAAACAACAAATATTAATACTAGTGAAATGTTACAATTTGAACAAATATATATTAGGCCTCAAAGAAGAGTCACTGGTACGTGTTTTTACCACTAAATCAACTATTCCAGGTGTGAAATGGTAAATAAAACAGAGTACTCACTATAGGGTTGTTGTTGAGGGGGGGGGTCCACCAGCAGCACGGCTCGCTGCAGACTGTCTCCACGGTCCTTCTTATGGCCTGATGGGAAACATTAAAAATACTAGACGTTAGCATCAAAAGAATAACAGTTTGAAGACTACATTACCCAGAAACCCTTTGTGCTGTTGCTTAATAATTAACACCAAACATTAAGGGATTCTCAACATTGTTTTTAGACTTATAAACTGACTTATAGACTGAACATTTACTCAAGTACTGTGTTTAAGTATTTTGGGTAACGTGAGCAAAACTCCTGTATGTGTCGTCTAATGCCAAGAACAGAATAATATAATATCCTTTAAATATAATTCTACTTTGTATACTTGAGTACATTTAGCTGATAATACTTTTACTTCAGTAACATTTTGAAGTTGTAATAGAGTATGTTGAGAGTGCAGTAATAGTACTTTTACTTCAGTAAGGATGTGAGTACCACCTCTGATAAACGTACCATATCCAGAAACCACCACTTGTATGTTGGGGTTAGCATTAGCCACGTTAGCAGCAGCCGGACCCTCCAGAGGAGCAGGGACTCGGCACGGACCCTGGCCCTGGATTTTGTCTCCGTTTGTGGGTTGACGCTGCTCTGTGACCCCCTGGAGCTCCTCCGATGGGGGGGTCTGGTGAGAGGAGGGGGGGTACGGAGGGTAGGGTTGGGGGTAACCCTGACCCCGATATGATGCATTCTGGGGGGGATAAGCGTGCGTGAAGCTGGGGTTTCTGGGTAGGGGAACCTGGTGTTGTTGCCATTGTTGTTGTTGGTGTTGGGGAGGGGGAATGGAGGCTGGAGAGGGAGGAAAGGGAGGCTGAAGAGGGTAGGTTTCCTGGGGTCTGGAGGGGGGGAACTGGGGGGGAGGAGAGGGGGAGGGGGAGGGAGGTTTGGGGTTCAGCTGGTAGGTTTGTTGAAGGGGAAGGAGGTATAAGTAGGGGGGGCACAGGGGGTGGGAGTAGGCCTGCAGAGAGAGAGGAGGGGTCAGAGTCTGTGTTCAGTACCAAAAGAAAGCTTGTTTAGAATTTGATTAACTCAGAAAATAAAACCCTCTCTCTTTTCCTTCGTACCCAGATCTCTAAAAACGGGGCTACAACGGAGCTGATCCAGATTTGCGTCCAATATGACGTCATTACTAAAATGTGGGCGGGCTTTACCCCCACGGGCAATCAGAAACGTTGCTGTCAGAAACAATGAGACGTGTTTTGGACGTAATATGGTCGGTGTTTACATTAGCATGCTAACACTCAGAGCTAACCTGTACTGGAGAGCATGTGTGGTGTTTGTTTTTTTTTCAAGCTACTGACCCAGAATCAGCATTTTTCTAACAGGGCTGAAATAGAGGGATATGAGGCATGGCTAAAATGCATGATCTGTTTGGTATTTTTTGCAAAACACTTCATAGACATGTTTTTATATATATCTGAGAGCCATATGTCTTAAACTTGTGTAATCAGAGACCTTCAATATTGACGCTGTTGCAGTGACATGTTTATTCTGTTGACTCACCTTGATGCCCAAGTTGAAGAAAAACTTCAGGATGTTGACATCTGCGGAAAAAAATAATCAGAAATAATCTTTAACGCGTCGGAGCCGGTGTGAAAGATGTGATTTAGGGAAGTTTGTTTTATACAAAACACACATCTGCTCACCTTTAGGAAGATCCTCCCCCGTTCTGCTGGAGGAGAGGGGGGGAGTCGGAGCCGGATCTCCCGTCTCCCCCTCGGGGAAGCCGGGGTACAGAGGGTCCTCGTAGATATGGGAGTACTGGAAGGGGTGAGGAGCGGGAGGGAGAGAGGAGTCTGGGTGAGACTGGGAGGGAGGGGGAGGAAGATGAGGGTGAGGAGGGGGAGTTTGAGAAGAGGGGTGAGAGACAATATGAGAAGGAGACTCTGGGTGAGAATGAGGAGGTAAAGAGTGAAGCTGGGGGTGAGGAAAGGGAGTTTGGGAGAAAGGGAGAGAAGCTTGTGGGTGAGAAAAGGGAGCAAGAGGAGAGTCTGAATGAGGCTGGAAGTACTGGGAGGGGTGAGGAAGATGTGGGTGAGGAGAGGGAGAGTGAGTTTGGGAGGGAGGGAGAGAAGGTTGTGGGTGAGAGTCTAAGTGAGACTGGAAGTACTGGGAGGGATGAGGAGGGGGAGAGGGGTGAGACTGGGAGGGAAGGAGAGAAGGTTGAGGGTGAGAAAAGGGGTGAGAGTCTGAGTGAGACTGGGAGTAATGGGAGGGGGGAGGAAAGGAGTGAGGAGAGGGAGACGGAGAGTGAGTTTGAGAGGGAGGGAGAGAAGGGTGAGAGTCTGAGTGAGACTGGGAGTAATGGGAGGGGGGAGGAGGGTGAGAGATAGTATGAGAAAGAGACTCTGGGTGAAACTGGGTGAGGGAGAGAGAAGGTGCAGACTGGGAGTAATGGGAGGGGTGAGGAAAGGGGTGAGGAGAGGGAGAAGGAGAGTGCGTTTGGGTGGGAGGGTGAGGAAGATTTGGGTGAGAAAAAGGAGCAAGAGGAGAGGGGTGAGAGTCAGAGTGAGACTGGGAGTAATGGGAGGGGGGAGGAGGGGGAGAAAGAGACTCTGGGTGAGACTGAGGAGGAAAAGAGTGAAGCTGGGGGTGAGGAAAAGGGTGAGGAAGGTGAGAGGGATGGGGTGGATTCTGGGAGGTAGAGAGAGAGGGGTGAGGATGGGTGAGAGAGGAAGAGACAGGAAGTGGGGTGTGGGAGATAATGGGAGGGAGAGAGGACAGGGACTGGGAGAGATCAGACTGGGAGCTGGGGAGATACTGGAGGGTTTGGGGGAGAGAAGTCTGGGTTTGGGGGAGATACTGGAGGGTTTGGGGGAGAGAAGTCTGAGTTTCTGGGAGAGAAGTTTGGGTTTGGGGGAGATACTGGAGGGTTTGGGGGAGAGAAGTCTGAGTTTCTGGGAGAGAAGTCTGGGTTTGGGGGAGATACTGGAGGGTTTGGGGGAGAGAAGTCTGAGTTTCTGGGAGAGAAGTCTGGGTTTGGGGGAGATACTGGAGGGTTTGGGGGAGAGAAGTCTGAGTTTCTGGGAGAGAAGTTTGGGTTTGGGGGAGATACTGGAGGGTTTGGGGGAAGGAAGAAGTCTGGGTTCGGGGGAGAGAAGTCTGAGTTTGGGGGAGAGAAGTTTGGGGGAGAGAAGTCTGAGTTTGGGGGAGAGAAGTCTGGTTTTGGGGGAGAGAAGAAGTCTGGGTTTGGGGGAGAGAAGAAGTCTGGGTTTGGGGGAGAGAAGAAGTCTGGGTTTGGGGGAGAGAAGAAGTCTGGGTTTGGGGGAGAGAAGAAGTCTGGGTTTGGGGGAGAGAAGAAGTCTGAGTTCGGGGGAGAGAAGTCTGGGTTTGGGGGAGAGAAGTCTGAGTTTGGGGGAGAGAAGAAGTCTGGGTTTGGGGGAGAGAAGTCTGGGTTTGGGGGAGAGAAGTCTGGGGGAGAGAAGTCTGGGTTCGGGGGAGGATCTGTGATGCGTTCAGGAGCCCTCCGAGATTTGGAAGAGAATCTGAAAAGAGAAAAAATCTGAGTCAGAAAACATGAAAAATATATTGAAATACGTTTAGAGCAAAGAGGAGATAAATGAAAAGACTACATATTAAACAAAGTCTAATAAATACTCAAGATAATAAAAGAGAGGTGACATTAAGATTCTGAGATGGACCAATCAAACAATGACTAGTTTTACTTTTGGTACTTTAACTATATTTTGATGATGATACTTTTCTACTTTTACTTGAGGAACATTTTGACTCAAGTACAAGATCTGAGTACTTCTACTTTTACTCAAGCACAAGATCTGAGTACTTCTATTTTGACTCAAGTACAAGATCTGAGTACTTCTACTTTTACTCAAGTACAAGATCTGAGTACTTCTACTTTTACTCAAGTACAAGATCTGAGTACTTCTACTTTTACTCAAGTACAAGATCTGAGTACTTCTACTTTTACTCAAGAACAAGATCTGAGTACTTCTACTTTTACTCAAGTAGTAGGAGAAGACGACAGCCTTCACGTGGCCTCCTCTGTGAGTAGCAAGAGATGGTGCAAGACCAACTTGCGAAACGAATGTCACCAACCAAACGTCGAGCTGGTAGCCCTAGGAACGGAGGACGGGCAGTCATCCCGACCGTCGATAACCGAGGCCGGGCAGTGCTTCAACTCAATGTCGAGGGCCTAACCACCGCCAAACTCGAGGTTGTGCGTCACCTGGCTGATTCCAATGGGGCAGCGGCTGTGCTCCTGCAGGAGACGCACTGCACATCCGGTAACACCCTTAAGATCCCTGGGTTCCATCTCGCTGGGTCCATCCACAGCAAGCAACACGGTGTGGCAACCTTCGCCAGGACTGAAATAAGCTGGTCAGCCAGTAGCCAATCCCCACCAGGCACTAACATCGAGTGGCTGGTTACTAAAATCCAGGAAACATCAGTCATCAACGTATACAAGCCCCCACCATGAGAGCTGTCTGCGACGTCACTCCCGTCAGTAACTGCACCCGCCATCTATGCAGGGGACTTCAACTGTCAGCACACAGACTTGGGTTACAAACACACAACACTGATGCCTTGCTACTGTACGACCCCAAGGAGCCTTCAACCTTCTTCTCTGCACGCTGGAACACCTCCACCAACCCGGACCTGGGCTTCGCCATCTGCCGCAGTAACGACCCGAAACCGGAAAGACGCGCCCTGGACAGGTTTCCCCGCTCACATCACCGACCGGCCATCATTACAATTCCAGCACTGGTGCAACCGGTACCAGGGAAACCTGTCAAACGATGGAACTTTCGAAAGGCCAACTGGGAGTCGTTTGTTGAGGAGATGGCAAGAAGGTCAGCTGGTCTGCCAGACCCAGAGGCAGTCAACGCGGACGCGGCCTACGCAGCCTACTGCGGGGTCCTCCTGGGTGCGGCAAAGAAGACCATTCCACGTGGCTATAACAGGAACTACATCCCGGGTTGGGACGAGGAGTGCAGCCGTCTTCTGTGTGACCACCAGAGGGCTAGCTCCAGAGAAGAGGTGGACGTGACTGCAACAGCACTGCTCCAGAGGCTGGACGTCACCCGCAGGACCAGATGGACAGAAGTTGTCGAATCAATCGACTTCACCCACTCTAGTCGTAAGGCGTGGCAGACCATCAACCAGCTTACAGGCAGAAATACAACGCCCCCCAGGTGCCCAGTCACAGCTGATGCCATCACATCTCAGCCCATGAAGAACGGCCGCTTCCCAGACGCAGACAAAGACTTCGCCTGACTGACATCGCGTGAGGTGTCTTCCATCTTGGGAGCGGACAGTGTCGATTCCAACCTCTCAGGAGACTTTACAGCAGAGGAACTCAGTGAGGCCATAAGTAAGCTCAAGCCAGGCAAATCTCCGGGCCGCGACAACATCCACCCGGAGTTCGTCACCCCCCAGAGCACAACAACATCTGGCTGGCTCTGTGCATTCTTCTCGTCGTGCTACCGGAGGGCAAAGCTCCCAAAGACCTGGCACCGCGCCTCCGTCATAGCTCTGCCGAAGCCAAATAAACCTGGGGACGGTTCTCTCGCCGATGCTGTTCAACATATATGTACACGACCTACCTGACACATCATCCAGAAAGTACGGCTATGCAGACGATCTAGCCATCATGCTGAGACCAACCAACATGGAAGGCGATGGAAGATGGCCTTAACGACGACATGGGCACCCTGGTAGCATACTTTCAAAGGTGGCGTCTACAGCTCAACATCGGAAACACAGTAGCAGCGGCATACCATCTTAGCACCAGAGAAGCTAGGAGGGAACTTGAGGTGCGCCCCAATAACAAACATCTGGAGGTCCAGCAAGCCCAGAAGTACCTCGGCGTGCGTCTGGATCGGACACTGTCCTTCAAACAACACCTTGAAGAAGTCAAAGCCAAGGTAACATCAAGGGTCGCGCTGATCCGCCGCCTCGCTGGAACAACCTGCACTTATGGCGCATTTCCACTGCAACGGGGTAGCCCCGTTTAAGCGTCCCTAAGCGTCCTTGCTCAGGCCTCGGGCTGCCTCGCTGGCCGTCCGAGGCCGTGGCGCATTTCCATTACAGTTTAGGACCTGGGGTAGCAACGCAGTGTAGGCGGGGCGATCGGCTTTGTTTTTGTTCACATTTCGAGTTGTTCCGTCGAGCTCCCGCTGGATGTGATCATCCCCAATGAGATGAAGGAACGTCATCACCTCCTCGGTCGACCACGGTGTGCTTTTCTTATTAGACGTAGCCATTTTGTTGCTCCTCCGTTTACAAAATGCTGTTTATAAAAATGCTGCAAGCTTGCTTCTAAATATATATGCGACGCTAGGGATGAACTCGCGCGCAATCTTGTGACGATTCTCTCTGACCAATCAGCAGTCGAGAGTGTTGACGTCACTAGTTCAGCCCTGGCCCTGGTCTGAGGGAACCACGATTTTATGAGGCCGGAAAAAGAGGGAAAAAGTACCCACTAGCCGGTACTAGGCTATATGGAAACGCCACCAAAAACTGGCCTGGCCGCTTGAGGACGGTTAAGGACGCTTAAACGGGGCTACCCGCTGCAGTGGAAATGCGCCATAAGATGCTGCGATTATCAACCCAAGTCCTGGTCTTCTCTGCTGCGGAATACTGCGCCCCAGCATGGAGCAGAAGCCCTCACGCAAGTAAGGTTGACGTGGTCATCAACAACGCCCTCCGGATTATAACTGGATGCTTGAAGCCTACCCCTGTGTCCCTCTTGCCAGTCCTCGTAGGAATAGTTCCGGCCGGCCTCCGACGGGAGGCTGCCACCCTCTTCCTGGCCAAGAAAGCCCAAAAGCATGACTGGCACATCCTGCATAACACGACAACGACAGCAGCGTCTCTAAGTAGGCTCAAGTCCTGCCTCCCCTACAACAAGGCAGCACAAGAGATGCTCAATTCCACCTCTGTGGACCTCTCCAGAGATGCATGGTTGGCGGCTGCTTGGAAGCAGGAGTGGGAGCTAGCCGGGCCCTCCCGCATCCATAGCAGGAGACGACCTACCACGCCGGCAATGGACCACACTAAACCTACAAACTGGGGTCGGTCGCTTCAAAACATCAATGAAGAAGCGGGGCCTGGCAGGCAGTGCTACATGCGAGTGCGGTGACCCTAGACCAGCCTCTGAAGCCAGCCTCTTCGACTTAGGACTCGAGATGCGGGCATGGCTACACGACACCGAGTTGGACCTCTGACGTTACACGAAAGAAGAAGTACAAGATCTGAGTACTTCTCCCACCTCTGATTATTTGTATGTTGTGTACTAGATTATACATACATATACACACAGATTATACTTATGGTATTGTATGTGATTACTAAACACTTCTACTTTGTAGACAAGTTGACATGTACGCACCTAAATGCTGCGGAACAATAAGAATATTAATTGAAATAAATATATTAAAAAAAGAGAATGAGATAATTAACCTTCAATAATATAAAATAATAATAAACATAAATTAATATTATTTAAAGAGTTCACTGGACAGTTTTTTAAATATTAAATATCGCATTTGTGTGTTAAATATAAGTGAGAGTATTTTTACACATTTATGTACAATTTACTTTCTATAACAAATATTTTAAAAGTAAAAAATGTTAAAGGCATGTTTACACTCAATTCTGATGGTTTAGTTTTTAATTTAAGGCCATACAGTTACTGAATGCATCATTTTGACCATACAATATCTGAGTACTTCTACTTTTACTACAATATCTGAGTACTTCTACTACAACAAAGTATTTCAAACATCATTTTTACTTTTTGGGATCAATAATATAAATGAATCTTACTTTGAGCTGAAGCTGATGGAGCATCGTTTGCAGCCTGATGGGGGAGAGAGGGGGAGAAGAAGGAGGGAGGACTGGGAGCGATGGGAGCGATGAAGGTGGGAGGAGGTAGAGGAAGGGAGGAGGGTTTAGGAGGTGAGGAAAGGATGGAGGGGGAGGCAGAAGGGAGAGAAGGGGGGAGGAAGAGGGTGGCAGAGGAGGGGAGAGAAGGGGGGAGGAAGAGGGTGGCAGAGGAGGGGACGGAGGGAGGAGAGGGGGAGGTTGTTTTCTCAGTTTTCTCAACACAGGAAGTGGTTGTTTTCTCCGTGGCGGCCATCTTTAAATGGGGCGTTGAAGCCTTGATGGAGCCGAGCCGGGCTGGAGGGTTTGGGTCAGCAGAGGGTGTAGAAGTATTTGAAGTAGTAGTATTTGTAGAAGGAGATGCTAAAGGAGGAGTGGTGGATTTGGGTCGTTCTCCAGCAACGTCTTCCACAGGACTCTTCTAGAAAAACACAAACGAATATTTAGAGTTTTTATGAATTAAATACACATGTTTTTGATTTTTTAAATGGTTTCAGACTTTATACGAATCAACATCATGATGAAGGTTTCTCAGCATTCTTTTTAAACTGTGTACCTGAAATAAATTACAGCGAAACATGTTTATGTTGGGGTCTTAACGCCGAAGCAAACAAGATGAATTTAATGCAAAATTAATGCTTTTAAACACAAGTTAGCCCTGGGTCAAACGAACATATCTAATCATCTAAAATAAACAATTTAAGAAAAGTGGATTTATTGACTCTAAAATGAGTAGTTTAACTGATTCTAGAGTTATGCTTTTGTGTCTAGAATAATTTACGTACCGTGTTGGTCCTCTGATATCTCTTCCTCTCGACTCCCTTCTTCTTCCCTCCATCAGCCGACGCCTGAGCCTGAGGAGGAAAGCAAATCATATAATAACAATATAACAGATTAATAATCACTAAAAACAGAAAGACTGCAGCTTTTCTTCTGACAGAGAACCAGCTTTCCCCCCGACTCACCCCCAGTGCCGGGAAGCTGTGTTCGTCTCTCAGCTGAATCTCCACTAACGCCACGTTCCTCTCCTCTTCCTCTCGAGCCAACCGCTGCGTCTCCGTCAGACCGAACGCCGCCTCCAGCGAGCTCACCGACTTCCTGTCAGGAAACACACACATGAGGGTCTTAGGACTCACGACAGGGTCTTAGGACTCACTACAGGGTCTTAGGACTCACTACAAGGTCTTAGGACTCACACCGACAGGGTCTTAGGACTCACGACAGGGTCTTAGGACTCACGACAGGGTCTTAGGACTCACACCGACTCACGACAGGGTCTTAGGACTCACGACAGGGTCTTAGGACTCACACCGACTCACGACAGGGTCTTAGGACTCACGACAGGGTCTTAGGACTCACAACGACTCACGACAGGGTCTTAGGACTCACGACAGGGTCTTAGGACTCATGACAGGGTCTTAGGACTCACAACGACTCACGACAGGGTCTTAGGACTCACGACAGGGTCTTAGGACTCATGACAGGGTCTTAGGACTCACGACAGGGTCTTAGGACTCACACCGACTCACGACAGGGTCTTAGGACTCACGACAGGGTCTTAGGACTCACACCGACTCATGACAGGGTCTTAGGACTCACGACAGGGTCTTAGGACTCATGACAGGGTCTTAGGCCTCACACCGACTCACGACAGGGTCTTAGGACTGATGACAGGGTCTTAGGACTCACACCGACTCATGACAGGGTCTTAGGACTCACGACAGGGTCTTAGGACTCATGACAGGGTCTTAGGACTCACACCGACTCACGACAGGGTCTTAGGACTCACGACAGGGTCTTAGGACTCACACCGACTCACGACAGGGTCTTAGGACTCACACCGACTCACGACAGGGTCTTAGGACTCATGACAGGGTCTTAGGACTCACACCGACTCACGACAGGGTCTTAGGACTCACACCGACTCACGACAGGGTCTTAGGACTCACGACAGGGTCTTAGGACTCACACCGACTCATGACAGGGTCTTAGGACTCACGACAGGGTCTTAGGACTCATGACAGGGTCTTAGGACTCACACCGACTCACGACAGGGTCTTAGGACTCACGACAGGGTCTTAGGACTCACACCGACTCATGACAGGGTCTTAGGACTCACACCGACTCACGACAGGGTCTTAGGACTGATGACAGGGTCTTAGGACTCACACCGACTCACGACAGGGTCTTAGGACTCACACCGACTCACGACAGGGTCTTAGGACTCACACCGACTCATGACAGGGTCTTAGGACTCACGACAGGGTCTTAGGACTCATGACAGGGTCTTAGGACTCACACCGACTCACGACAGGGTCTTAGGACTCACGACAGGGTCTTAGGACTCACGACAGGGTCTTAGGACTCATGACAGGGTCTTAGGACTCACACCGACTCACGACAGGGTCTTAGGACTCACGACAGGGTCTTAGGACTCACACCGACTCATGGCAGGGTCTTAGGACTCACGACAGGGTCTTAGGACTCATGACAGGGTCTTAGGACTCACACCGACAGGGTCTTAGGACTCACGACAGGGTCTTAGGATTCATGACAGGGTCTTAGGACTCACACCGACTCACGACAGGGTCTTAGGATTCATTTGTGTTTAAAATCATTAATATCCAAATGTTTTTGGATAAGAAAACACATGCTTGACTTTTGCGTGCTTCAATCTGCATCGCCCTCACGTTATCTACGTTATCCAAGTTTTTATCTCGTTGATCTGTTTTTTGTTTCAGTAATGCACGGCTGGGTTTGATGTCTTACAATGCTGACTCCTTTCCACTTGTTAAGACTCATGATGGTGACTGATATCAGGGTTTCATGACTCACTCCTGATCCTCCCTCTCCACACACTGACCTTGCAGCCTTGCTCTCGTCTACGGTGGCCTGCGGGGGCCATGAGTTTTGCTTTAACACACGCCCGATGGGGCCCGGTGCCGTCGTCTGGGAAACAGCAGAAGAAGAAGAAGAAGAAGAAGAAGAGGAGGGGGCTGCTGGGAGATGTTTGCCTCTCCCTCTGCCTCTCCCCCGCTCCTCCCAATCTGAGGGGGAGGAAGAGAGAGATATCAGTTTTAGTGAAAGATAAAGTGCATTTGAAGTATTTTCATTTGAGAATTCCTTAGTTTTTGTTAATGAATTGATAAAAAAACAAAAGACAGAGACCAGAACAATCTGAGTAATACATCATGTTTCTGTGTGTGTGTGTGAGAGAGAGAGAGAGAGAGAGAGAGAGAGAGAGAGAGAGAGAGAGAGAGAGAGAGAGAGAGAGAGTGTGTGTACAAAACAGAAACCCATGGATAATTTGGTAGGTGGTTGTTAGGTGTGTGCATTAGTTCAAGTAGGTCTTAGTTACAGACATGGTGAGAGTGTGTGTGTGTGTGTGTGTGTGTGTGTGTGTACCTCCGTGTCCGTTGCTCAGTCTCTTGTCTCGGTTCACCACGGTGCTCCAGCTGTTCTCCTCAAAGGGCCGCAGAGACATCAGAGGAACCTGTCTGCACACATTGAGCATTTTATTTAGCATTTTATACCAAATCCAATGTATTTTTTTTAATCCAATTCTTATTCTTAAGGGTGTTTTATTTTCCATCTTATTTTCAATTAGCTATGAAATTATAACTTTGTTTTTTATGGATTATTTTCTGCGTTATAAATCACTTCGTGCAGACATTTATCAGCAGATTAATCCATTATGAAAATGCACAAGTCCAAAAACAGTTTATACTCGATGTAGTACTTTAACTCCAGTATCCGAGTACTAATATGTAATATTCCATTCTTCACATACTTATGTATATATTAGTGCTGTCAAAATTATCGCGTTAACGGCGGTAATGAATTTTTTGAATTAATTGCGTTAAAATATTTAACGCATTTAACGCATGTGCAGAATGGCTCGCTCCATACATCCACCAGTGGCAGCGCCAGGGTATGGCTGGGGTAGGCTACACCCATACCAAGAAATGGCTTAGCCCCACCATGAAAAATGATGTTAAAGGAAGCAAAATAAAGTCTGCCAACTCGCGCGGAGTAAATTGCACAGACAGCAGTTAGTCAGATTGATTTCAGTAGCCACGGTTTTGAAAACTTTTGTCATGTAGTGATCGTCTTCTCAATAGAACATCTTTGATAATGTCTCCTGGCCAATCAGAACCAAGATAACGGCGTGGTGTTGTTGCAGGAAGTCCCGACGGAGAATACTTTTGCTGTAGTACAGGGGTGCACATAACTGGTACGCAGGTTATGTGCGTAATCTGAAATGCGTACCGTCACTTGTGTCACAAAGCGCATTTGCGTACCGACGTACTTGTGAAGCTTTTCCAGAAGGCGGTTAGATCACCGGACGACAGAGTCGGTCTCCGTGTGCACAGATAGGGCTGCTGTTAACGTCGGTCTGTACAACGGACTTGTGCCAAAACTACGCCAACCGGCTGCGGAGGGAGACTCTCTCTCTCCCCCCCTTCACTGGAGAACTGAGCTAAAACAGCTGATCACAACGTTCACACTCTGTGGTCACGAAGTACTCCACTAGCCGCCCCCCTCTGTCGACTTTCCTGAAGTACTCCCCGTTGATAGAAATCAACACGTAATGAATTAAGACCCCACGGTTTGATGATTGATAGGTGTGTGGGCTGTCTTTCATTTTGACACACAGAAAAATGTTATAATAAACATAGATACTTTATGTTAAATGGATATATCCGCCTTCTTTCATTTATCTTTCCATTCCCAACAATATACATAAAGAAATGGCATATTTTGGACATAGTTCGAATGGTGATTAATCTGATTAATTAATTTTTAAGCTGTGATTAATCTGATTAAACATTTTAATCGTTTGACAGCCCTAGTTTAAATATAATATTTTGCTTTACACTTTGTTACTGTACATTTGTAATTCAACATGTATATTTTCTACTCTCTTTGGGATCAATAAAGTACTTCTGATCCGATCTGACTTCCTCCATCCCATAACTTACTTCCTGAGTCCCAGCTCTTCGATGTGAACCGTCACTTTGTCGTTGTTGGGAGGAACTTCTTTAATGGTCGCGTTGTAGCTCCGCCCACCTGTCTCCAGACGAACCTACACACACACACACACACACACACATTTTAATATATACAAACACCTGAGGAAGCAGGGTTTAACGAAGGACCCTCAACCAGAGAGGGCCAAAGTACACACATCCTGTACTCAAGTAGAAGTACAGATACTCGTGTTTAGAAGTACTCTGGTGAAAGTAGAAGTACTGACTAAACTTCTTTACTCAAGTCAAAGTAAAGAGACTTTGAAGTGTACTTCAGTAGAAAGTACCCATAACTCCCAGCTGCTTTAAAGAGTACCTGACCTCCCTTTATATCAATAGAACAATAATGTCATTGTTAGCTAATGAATGTTTCCATGCTGAACAACGGCAACATGACAACGTTTCCATTGGTCCCTCTTCTTTAGAGAAGACCAGCAAATGATGGATACACGGATCGTGTTCAAATCAATAGGCACGCAATGACTCTAAAGAATAATGATCACGCATCAAACACACATTCAGACTAAAGGAACCAGCTGTTTGGGAAATGAGAGAAGTAGAAAGTACAGGTATTTGAGTTCAACATGTAAGAAGTAGAAAGTACAGGTATTTGTGTTCAACATGTAAGAAGTAGAAAGTACAGGTATTTGTGTTCAACATGTAAGAAGTAGAAAGTACAGGTATTTGGGTTCAACATGTAAGAAGTAGAAAGTACAGATATTTGAGTTCAACATGTAAGAAGTAGAAAGTACAGGTATTTGTGTTCAACATGTAAGAAGTAGAAAGTACAGGTATTTGTGTTCAACATGTGAGAAGTAGAAAGTACAGGTATTTGAGTTCAACATGTAAGAAGTAGAAAGTACAGGTATTTGAGTTCAACATGTAAGAAGTAGAAAGTACAGGTATTTGAGTTCAACATGTAAGAAGTAGAAAGTACAGGTATTTGTGTTCAACATGTAAGAAGTAGAAAGTACAGGTACTTGAGTTCAACATGTGAGAAGTAGAAAGTACAGGTATTTGTGTTCAACATGTAAGAAGTAGAAAGTACAGGTACTTGAGTTCAACATGTAAGAAGTAGAAAGTACAGGTATTTGGGTTCAACATGTAAGAAGTAGAAAGTACAGGTATTTGAGTTCAACATGTAAGAAGTAGAAAGTACAGGTATTTGTGTTCAACATGTAAGAAGTAGAAAGTACAGGTATTTGTGTTCAAAATGTAAGAAGTAGAAAGTACAGGTATTTGTGTTCAACATGTGAGAAGTAGAAAGTACAGGTATTTGGGTTCAACATGTAAGAAGTAGAAAGTACAGGTATTTGTGTTCAACATGTAAGAAGTAGAAAGTACAGGTATTTGAGTTCAACATGTAAGAAGTAGAAAGTGCAGGTATTTGTGTTCAACATGTAAGAAGTAGAAAGTACAGGTATTTGAGTTCAACATGTAAGAAGTAGAAAGTACAGGTATTTGAGTTCAACATGTGAGAAGTAGAAAGTACAGGTATTTGTGTTCAACATGTAAGAAGTAGAAAGTACAGGTATTTGAATTCAACATGTGAGAAGTAGAAAGTACAGGTATTTGAGTTCAACATGTAAGAAGTAGAAAGTACAGGTATTTGGGTTCAACATGTAAGAAGTAGAAAGTACAGGTATTTGAGTTCAACATGTAAGAAGTAGAAAGTACAGGTATTTGAGTTCAACATGTGAGAAGTAGAAAGTACAGGTATTTGTGTTCAACATGTAAGAAGTAGAAAGTACAGGTATTTGAGTTCAACATGTAAGAAGTAGAAAGTACAGGTATTTGAGTTCAACATGTAAGAAGTAGAAAGTACAGGTATTTGTGTTCAACATGTAAGAAGTAGAAAGTACAGGTATTTGAGTTCAACATGTAAGAAGTAGAAAGTACAGGTATTTGTGTTCAACATGTAAGAAGTAGAAAGTACAGGTATTTGAGTTCAACATGTAAGAAGTAGAAAGTACAGGTATTTGTGTTCAACATGTAAGAAGTAGAAAGTACAGGTATTTGAGTTCAACATGTAAGAAGTAGAAAGTACAGGTATTTGTGTTCAACATGTAAGAAGTAGAAAGTACAGGTATTTGTGTTCAACATGTAAGAAGTAGAAAGTACAGGTATTTGAGTTCAACATGTAAGAAGTAGAAAGTACAGGTATTTGTGTTCAACATGTAAGAAGTAGAAAGTACAGGCATTTGAGTTCAACATGTAAGAAGTAGAAAGTACAGGTATTTGAGTTCAACATGTAAGAAGTAGAAAGTACAGGTATTTGAGTTCAACATGTAAGAAGTAGAAAGTACAGGCATTTGAGTTCAACATGTAAGAAGTAGAAAGTACAGGTATTTGAGTTCAACATGTGAGAAGTAGAAAGTACAGGTATTTGTGTTCAACATGTAAGAAGTAGAAAGTACAGGTATTTGAGTTCAACATGTAAGAAGTAGAAAGTACAGGTATTTGTGTTCAACATGTAAGAAGTAGAAAGTACAGGTATTTGAGTTCAACATGTGAGAAGTAGAAAGTACAGGTATTTGAGTTCAACATGTAAGAAGTAGAAAGTACAGGTATTTGAGTTCAACATGTAAGAAGTAGAAAGTACAGGTATTTGTGTTCAACATGTAAGAAGTAGAAAGTACAGGTATTTGAGTTCAACATGTAAGAAGTAGAAAGTACAGGTATTTGAGTTCAACATGTAAGAAGTAGAAAGTACAGGTATTTGAGTTCAACATGTAAGAAGTAGAAAGTACAGGTATTTGTGTTCAACATGTAAGAAGTAGAAAGTACAGGTATTTGTGTTCAACATGTAAGAAGTAGAAAGTACAGGTATTTGAGTTCAACATGAGAGAAGTAGAAAGTACAGGTATTTGAGTTCAACATGTAAGAAGTAGAAAGTACAGGTATTTGAGTTCAACATGTAAGAAGTAGAAAGTACAGGTATTTGAGTTCAACATGAGAGAAGTAGAAAGTACAGGTATTTGTGTTCAACATGTAAGAAGTAGAAAGTACAGGTATTTGAGTTCAACATGTAAGAAGTAGAAAGTACAGGTATTTGAGTTCAACATGTGAGAAGTAGAAAGTACAGGTATTTGAGTTCAACATGAGAGAAGTAGAAAGTACAGGTATTTGAGTTCAACATGTAAGAAGTCAAAGTAAAAGGTCGTCAGGAAAATAAGAAGTGGAGTAAAGTACTGATACCAGAAACATGTACTTAAAGGTGGGGTAGGTCATTTTGGAGAAACCAGCTCGAGTGCGCTAGAATTTGAAAATACACAGCCGGAAGAAATCTGCCACTTCCTCACAGAGCCCCTCCTCCAACACACGAACGCGCACATGACCAATGAGGGCACGAGATGAGTTTGTGCACAGATGGAAGGCTGACAGGCAGGTAGGCCATCCAGTTACTTTAGCCGGCTCAGATGATTGGTCGTGCTTTTTACAGCGCCACAGCTTCAAAGCACTTCAGATATTCATTGCTATCGGGATGTTAAGAGCATTCCATGGAATATAACAACAAGTGTTTCTGAAGTGAATTACCTACCCCACCTTTAAGTACAGTAACGAAGGAGTTGTACTCCACTACTTCCCCCCTGGTCCCTGAACGCATCGCTCACCTGGCAGCGGTCTCCTGAAGTGAACTGCATCCCGGCAGCGATGCAGTAATCCCTCTTCTGTTGAGCTGAAAACACGTTTTAATCTTTAATCATTACTGTAATTAATCAAACATTTCATAGCTTAGTCTGTGCACACTACTCTGATTATTTATTGTGCCATATTTAGCTCAACATTAGGAGGATTTTATGCTAAATATACTGTTTTATTACTTTATATGCTTCGATATCATGACCTACTGATACTGAATACAACTCAATATATTTGCAGCTCGCATTGAGTTTAATTGTTCTAGTGTGGTTTAACCTTAATTTATCTCTACTTATTTATTTCTGTATTCTGCTGCAAAGTCATAAATATTAATGTTATTATATCCGTCTTTAAAGTTCACATTTTGCACTTCAATGCAGGAGAATCTTCATTCTCAAGGAGCTTCACGTGTAAACAGAGTTATTTATGTGTTTCCAGCTGAACTTTAAGGCATAATAAAGAAGACCATTCAGTGATTGTTGAGCAGCGTTAGCACGTTAGCTCAGAGTTAGCGTGCCTCACCTCTCTTGGTCTTGTGCCAGATGTCGTAGTCTACATTCCTGAAGAGAGTGGGGTTCAGTGAACGCCTCACGCGCTCAGGCAGCTGCTGACGGCCTCGCCCACGGCCCTACACACATACACAGAGAGAGAAATAGAAACAACCAGTTATTCACCGATCTCCAGGTGTGTGTGTGTGTGTGTGTGAGTGTGTGTCTGTGTATCAATGTGTCTCTGTGCGTGTGTATCTGTGTGTGCGTATGTGTGTGTGTGTGTGTGTGTCCGTGAGTGTGTGTGTGTGTGAGTGTGTGTGTGAGAGTGTGTCTGTGTGTGTGTCAATGTGTCTCTGTGCGTGTGTATCTGTGTGTGCGTATGTGTCTCTGTGTGTGTGTATATCTGTGTGTGTGTGTGTGTCTCTGTGTGTGTATATCTGTCTGTGTGTGTGTGTGTGTGTCTCTGTGTGTGTGTGTGTGTGTGTGTGAGAGTGTGTCTGTGTATCAATGTGTCTCTGTGTGTGTGTATCTGTCTGTGTGTATCTGTCTGTGTGTTTATGTCTCTGTCTGTGTGTTTATGTGTGTGTGTGTATCTGTCTGTGTGTATCTGTCTGTGTGTGTATGTCTGTGTGTGTGTGTGTGTGTGTGTGTGTGTGTGTGTGTGTGTGTGTGTGTGTGTGTGTGTGTGTGTGTGTGTGTGTCATTTCTCACCCTGTGTCTGGGAGCCGTTGTGCTCGTTCCATTCTCTACCCTGCGTCATAAAACACACACAGATTCATAGTTTGAAAGTCCTTTCCAGACACGTCACTGCAGTCAGAGTACTAACCCACACTGTCAACATGTCCTGCATCGAAAGGTTATTCAAGTTAAATACCAGAAACATGCTCTCAAAGTATTTTACATCAAAAATATTGTGCCGTAAACTGTTCACTAAGTTCAGGGAAAAGTACAATATACTTAATACAGAAATACTAAAGTACAGTACAAGTACTTTGAATGTGTTGTTCAAAAACAATACTTGACTAAGTAAACAAGAAAATAATAATAAATAATATTAAGAACAAATTATAATACTAAATAAATAATACAAATAAATACATTATAATAACAAATAATAAATAAATAATAATGAATCAAATAAATATTTGAGTATTCCCGCTTCCTACCAGAGCTCCTCCCCGGTGTCGGGCTCCGACTCGTCGCTGCTCGCACACAGTTTAATGATGTCGTCGCTCAGAATGTCTGAAGATCTGCCGCCTCGATTACAAGACCCCAGAGAGCCTCTGTCCACATTGAACACATCGTCGTACAGGAGCTCGTACAGGATGGCTGAGGAGAGACAGAGACAGGAAGGGTCACTTTACAGACCTTTAGAGAGACCCTGAACACATCGTCATACAACACTCACACTGGCAGAGAGCAGAGTCCTTGATCTGTCTGATGGGATACACGCTGTCGTAGTGATTCCCGTTCAGGAAACACAACCGCACCTGAGAGGAGACAAAGCGCTGTGAGAGACCACGTGCAGATTCAATTCACTCCCAGACTGCTGGAGAAGATGTGGAAATGCAAATCATTATCATGTTTTCTGGGACTGAGGTCTTTTGGAGAGAGATACATAATTCCTTAAAGCAGCGGTTTTATTTAAATTAAATAAATAATATTTCACATCAAAAGAAACAACAATGTTTTCACAAATCGTATTAAATAACCTGATGACAGAACTGTGAACAGACTAGCTGAAACTTTAACAAAATAAATAACTAATCATTAACCCGTGTTTGTATAATTACATAATTACATGTCACATGTTAGACGCTTTTATCCAAAGCGACTCACATACTCAACACTGAGGGCGATTCCCACAGGAGCACTTTGGGGTGAAGTGTCTCAGGGACACAACGACATGCTGACTGCAGTGGGGTTTGAACCTGTGACCCCCTGATCCCAACACCAACTCACAACCCACTGCCCCACACGCCTAATGAAGTTAACTCCGTGTGTTGCTGCTAGCATACATAACACCTGATGTGGAAACGTTACTCGTGGATGGGGCTGCAGAGCTGCTAGAAAGACAGTGGAACCCGGTGCATTCCTCCGTCTGGACGTGGAGCACTTTTGATAAATGTTTAGACAAATTGCTCGTGTTACCGCCCTCACATGCTAAACTCTTATTGCACTTTAGGTAACGGGCATCGAGACGGGTAAAGTTGAACCACATCGGAGCGCTTCTCTCCGCCATCTCCGCAGTGTGTGTACTGCCCCGCCCCCTCGCACACAGACGGGGGAGAGAGAGAGAGATCTCGTCTGGATTAGAAAGATCGAAAATACATCATAGACGCATTTTTTTTCAATACATAACATATATTTTTTAAATGTCTCCAGTACCGATAAAAAGACCAATAACGTTGGAGCTTAACGGCGCGTAACTCACACGTGATGACGTCACCAACGAATCGACGACTGAATTAGTTGGCAACTAATTTAGTCATCGATTTTAATCAATTAAGTCGATTAGTTATCGCACCCCTAATCCGCTCGTTGTAGCCCCGTGTTTAAAGATTTGGGTACGGAGGAAAAGAGAGAGGGTTTTATTTTCTGAAGCTGCGTGAGTTCCCCGACGCACCGGGGACACATTGATGTAGAAAAGACATCAACAAGTGCATTTTGCATGATAGGTCCCCTTTAAATGTTGTTACTATGTCTTGAAAAAACACTGTAATGTTTTGCTGCCAAATGTCAATAGAAAATATATTACAAAAAAGAAATAATGTGTATTTTTTGGATATTCTCACCTTGTCCTTGAAGTTGTTGTCTGTGATGTTGACCGCCTGTTTGCCCGGCTCCTGGAAGATCATAAAATCTCTCCTGCAGAACACAGAGACACAAATATACAGAAAGAGGGAGGCTGGTTTGAAACAGGCAGAAATATAAAGAAAATGATTGAATGTAGATCCACTGGCTGTAAAACTATTTTTCTTATTGGAGATGTAAAGAAAGAATAGCTTGAAATTCTAAATAATCCTCGTTTAATGTTAACTAACCGATCTGCTTATATTTGGAATATTTGGAAACACATCAAACAACAGTATTTCTAAATGTGTGTGGACAGTTGAGACGAGTCTTACTTGTACATGACAGCCAGAGCGTTGATCTCCACCTCGCCCACCCATTGCTGGAAGACACAACAATGGAAATTACAAAATAATCTTCTGAAATATAGAAAGAAATAAAAAAGGTATTTCTGAGTTACCTGTGGGTCCTGAAGCTTGAAGAGGTATTCCTCAAAGTCTCCTTCAATGAACTGCAACACAGGAGTTTTATTTTGAAATCCTTAAATACAGACATTTTAACAGAAATTCCACTTTTATTTTTGTCTTATTTAAATGTATTTTATTCTTTCTACTTGTGACCTTTTTTATTTGAAACGTCGTTTTGTAATCAACCTTTGTCTGCCTCTGTGTCTCTGTGAAATGTGTCAGAATCAGTTTGCCTGTGAGTTACAGGGAGCAGCAAAGCATTCTGGGTAATGTAGGCGAGGCGGTTATAGCAGCTTTTAGTTTCAGTTCCCGATCAAACTGAGTTGTGAAACAGAAACAGGAGGAAAAGTCGCTCACCTGATTATTTAGGATTCTTAGGTTCATATTTATTTAAACAAATCAATTAAAGTGTCATTTTATTCTAATGTTCTCTTGTTTAAGGGAAGCTGGTAATACTACTAATAATAATACTTATTTTCTATTTTTTTTAATATAATACTTATTTTTTTAAACAATAATTATTTACCGAAGCATTTAAAAGAAGATATTTACCAAATACAGTTTCTTTTAAATCATTTTAAATAAATGTACAGTAGCTCAGTATTTGTTCCTTTTAGAGTCATTTAAATACATGATGTGTTAAATAAGAATATGCATATTATCAAATCCAAAGCGACAACTTTGTAATGCTCTGAAGATTTGCAATAAATAACAACTTAATATGTTTTTCATTTAATTTAGAAACTGTTAAAAGGCCGAAGCTCTGTGATCAAATCCTTATCACACACACACACACACACACACACACACACACACACACACACACACACACACACACACACACACACACACACACACACACACACACACACACACACACACACACACACACACACACACACACACACACACACACACACACACACACACACACACACACACACACACACACACACACACACACACACACACACACACACACACACACACTTTAGATTATTACTCACGGCCTCGTAGCTCTCTCTGTTTTCCTTCAGGAACTCAACACACTTCGCCCGGACTTTAGTGTGAAGACTTTGGCAATGAAGCACCTAAACAAGTCAACAACAACAACAACAATGCAAACAATCAACAACACAGTGTTCTCAAAGCTGGTGAAGGTGCAGCTAGTCTGAAGTACTTTGTATTCTGCAGGGTAGCTGGTGGATTTACTCCAGGTGGAACTAAAGTCTGATTCAACACTTGATTATATTTACCATCATTCATCTGAGAAGAAACTAAAGGTATTAAATATATGTAGTGGAGTAAAAGTACACAGTAGCATAACATGGAAATACTCAAGTAAAGTACCTTAATTACAGTACTTGAGTAAATGTACTTAGTTACTTTACACTACTGCAAATAGTATAGAGAAATATAATGTTTTCATAACTATTTTCTGGAACTTCTTCACCATTAATCCACTTTACCTGCGTTACATTCAGAACTGCATTAACACAAGTTACAGATTCAGGTTTAAAGTTAATCAAAGTGAACTGTAAGCTTGTAAACTCTGCTGGTTGTCTTCATCCAGCTGCATTACAGACACATTTCCAGCCTGCTTTTAACCACAACAAACACACGCAGCCCAGTTGTTGTGTACCAGTTAGTGCTAAAGTGAAGCTAACATAAACTAGCCTCTTCTCCGGGTTTTACCCCCTCACCTGCTCGGCGACAGCCCGAAACAAACACGACCCGTCCTTGGCGATTTTCTTCCGATGCAGACCGATAGACTTCAGATAATCATCCATTAGTTTCTCTGCTCCTTTTTCCTCGTTGCTCTTCATGCTTCCTTCCATGCTAGCGGTTAGCCGCTAAAGCTAGCTGGCGGAATAACGCGTTTAAACAGCTAAATCTTAACGGTTAAAAGTTGTCAATATAAGCAGAAAATGAGTGTTAAATATCTACATCTGCGGTCTTACGAAGGACGAAGACGACTGAGGCGGATATTAGTTTCGATTTCCAGGAAGCCCTCTCATCATGGAGCGGGTTTACTGCCGTCCGTCAGAAAGTGAAAGTAGTGGAGTTAGCTCACATGCTAACACAAGCTCACAGGCTAACAACACACCCCCTCCTTCTTCTACGGAGTCAAGTTGGACAGAGCGCGCCAGAGCACTTCCGGTTTTTAACAAAGTAAGCCCAAATAAAATAAGAATGATTAACCAGTGGCAAAATAAATGTTATTGAATTAAAAGTATAATATTGGCTTTCTAAATGTAATAGAGTATAAGTTAGCAAACAATACAAATACACCATTTTATAAAGCACAAATACCTCAACATTGTTTTAAATAGCATTTTGCCACGTTTTTCAAAATAAAAGTCCCCCTGTCATACAGACACCGGGACTGACTACCAAAATAAAAGCTTGCACATTTCACAGACGATCATTAGAATAAAGAAGAGCTTATAATAGGAGCCGAGCCCATCTTGATTAAAACCACTCTTCACTGTGTGTGTTTTACTAGGTGTAAAGGTGGTGAATGTACACACTGTCACGTGATCCCAAGCCCCCACGTGGTCGATCAGAGGGGAAAAACATCAAGCTGAACAACGTGACCGGAAGCTGTTACGAAATCAAAGGAAAATGCTGCAGAAGAAGAGAAAGAGCGGGAAAATACAGATAGTAGTGTGCTACTTAGGTCATTATAATCGATAATACAGGTCTGTAGAAACATGTAACAATCTAAAAACTGTATACAAGTCAACATTTAAAAAGAGTAAAACACTTTCTACTTTGTATTTAACTTGTAGGTCAATGCAGGAATGAATCCAATGTATACACATATTTAAATATACAGTTTAAACATGTATGCTTGCACGTAATGGCATTGTAAATATGACCAAAACAGTCAGAAGAAAACAATACATTAAATAGAAAATAACCCAAAAACGGACCATAAAAAAGCAGAAAAACACATTTTCTGACCCCTTCTTCACCTGACAACATGAATTATTACTATAGCTATATTTGTTTGTTTGGGGTTGGATTATTTTTCTACTCATACGTTAGTCTTTTCTACTCCTTTTGTTGTTTATCTAAATAATGTAAGCACGGTTTCCTTTGTTTGTTGTTTATTTTCTCCGTAAGGGTGGATGAGCACGTTGTTTGTTACACATTTTGATCAATAAAGTACATCTTATCTTATCTTGTACAACGATAGAAAGTGACCGCCTCACAGTTGGTGTTGTGCCTCCACCTGTCAGGACGCATGTTTACTGAACATGTTCTCCGACCTTTGACCACACCTCCCTTTCACCTTTCAGTTTATCTTTGAAACCTCGTGGACGTTTGAGACACATTTGAAAGCCTTTCCTCAGACCGTCTCCTCCCTTTTCTCTTCCTCCTGAGGCTGATCTCCTCTCTCTCCTCCTCTTCCTCCTGAGGCTGATCTCCTCTCTCTCCTCTCTCTCCTCTCTCTCCTCCCTCTCTTCTCTCTCCTCACACTCAGCAGATATTGATTTTCCGTCTGCAGAGAGGAGAGCCTGAGAGAGCGGTTGGGTGTTGGCTGACAGTCTGTGAGTTCAACCCTCTGGAGGAGAAAGAAACCCCGGCTGGAGGGACATTTGGGTTTCAAACGTCAACAACAACAACATTTCAATGTGGTAAGGGTGGGAGAGGGGTCGTCTTTCAACCAGCAGGTTGTTGGTTCGATCCCAGACGTTATGAGATATAAACGTATAAGCTTTAAAGGTCTCCTCAGTGCTTGAATTGGAATGAAAAAGGTGCCAGTACTCTAAAATCAGCAACTTTTTCAAGTCAATTTTATATATACAGCCCACAAACAAGAATTTGGCTACTATAATGCTGGTGGGTTTGTCTCTTTACTACTGTATATTTTAGAAAGGTTCACTGTACTTAACATTTTTTATGATAGGCAGCGGATATGGCTAAAGCTCAGTAAGGTCAATATTAACTGAAAATATAGCAATCAAAGTCTAGATCTTCTGCTGAAGACACATGAAGCAGAGACCTTTCAGGTGAGAGCCCCTCTGGTGGTGTTCAACATTAATGACAACGAAACAAAGCTCTGGTCAGAAGCATTTTTTATAAAAAGCTTTAACAAAATTAAGTATTTCTGTACATTTTGAATGCAATCTAACTTTCCAACTCAGAAAACGAAAAACGAAAAAGTGCCAAAAGTCTTCTCACATGGCTGAGCTGCTTTGCAATATACTTCACCACTGAAGAATACAAATATGTATAAAGTAAACTATGATGCAATCTAACTTTCCAACTCAGAAAAATGATAAAGAGCATGAACAAAGAACATGTAAAAACAAATGCAAAATTTGCACAATCTAAAATGAGAAACTGTAACTGTAACAAAGTCTGAGCCATGGTAAAGAGTTACATTGAAAACCAAGCTGATCAGATAACTCCCTGGTTGGTCTGAAGTCCTTCTATCTCCAGGATCTGTACAAATCGGCACATTATGCCAAAAGTCTTCTCACTGGGTGAGCTGCTTTGCAATATACTTCACATTGTTAGAAAAGGCTCCAGAAGGCCTTGGGGACATCAGTATCAGGGGCTGGAGCTGGACAGGCTCTTTCATCAGCACTTCTCCTTCCCTTTGCCAGCCAGGACCTCACATACTGTTCCGGATTGAACTGTCCTAGTGATGGTCCATTACATTTAATGAAAACCAGGCTGGACAGTCGGCTGATAGAGAGAGCATTCCTTTTTGCAGTAAGGATATCGTTCATGCAGCTGAATGCCCGCTCACACTCACTAGTGGAGACAGCGATGGTTCGGACTGCTTTCAGTAGAGGCTCCATGGCAGCAGGTGTACGGGATGCCCTGGTTTCCTTGTATTCGCGAAAGCCCCTGAACAGTCTCTCTTCTGTCCACTTTCAGCACTTCGCACAAACGTAGCACCTCTACGTCCCCATACTGTACGTCTAACTCCTCTTCAGGCCAACTTCCAGGATGGATAACTTTCATGTCCTGGATTAGCTGATTGTCCCGGGCCTCCCGGCCATGTAATGGGATTTCTCTTGTGCTGACATGAGAGGAGGTTGTGGAAGTCATTCTGTGTCTCAGATTCTCTACCATACTGCGGAAAAACTGACCTGCATGAATCTGTACAAGCCTGCCATTCTCACGCAGGGCAACACCCTTGAAGGACTTCTCAGCTAGAGCTGTATGAACTGTAGTCATGTGTGGGCCAGGCATGGTGACCATGGATTCAAAAACTCGTATTTCTCGAGTTAAGAGCCTATCTGCTGTAGGCAGTGTCATCTCTCTTTTTTGGAGTTGCCGAGAGAGGTCGCTGAGCTCTGTGAGCGCATCGTACATCAGTCCCAGATTGCTGACAAACGTTGCAGATGTGAGCACATCATCCAGGCCCTTGTACTTTGCTCTGTCTCTGGAATCCCTGCTCGTGTCGTTTGCAGCATTTGTGAAGTGATCATGAAGCACTCGGTAGTTTTCCCAGACTGCTCTGACGCTCCTTTCACTTGAAGCCACCCAGCGGATGGACAAAAACACGCCCTATCACCAGGAGACGCTGTCCGACTGCTTGCGCACACTGCGCTAACTGCCTCTGATTTTTGGGGGAGGCATGGAACAAGGAATAGAGTTTGTCAAAAAAGATCTGGAAATGATTGAGCCCTGAGACCTCCTTGACCACATCCCCAACTGCCAGCTCTAGACGATGATTGGAGCAGTGCCACACAAACAGGCTTGGGAATTTACTACACAACTGGGTAGCAACGCCTGTTCTCTTCCCTAGCATGACTGAAGCCCCATCACATGCAAAAGAAACGAAACACTGACCTAAAAAGTCCTCGTTAAAATCTCTTCCAAGACACTCCATTAACGCCTTTGTGATGTCATCAGCCGTTGTTCCATCCAACTCGATCAGCTCCCAAAAAAAACGTTTCGGGCTCAGCATCAGCTAATGCTGAGCGTAGACACACAACAAGCACCGTTTTACCACTAATAGTGGTAGATTCATCGACCAAAACACAGAGTTTTCTTTGGTTTTCTGTAATGTCTTTTGCCATTTTTTTCTTCAGCTCATGAGCTATGTGGTCGATGATTTCGCCACAGGTTTTATTGGAGTGCAAAACCCTGCCCACGTTCAGCCCATTCAGTTTCTGTACATTCAAATCAATTGGCATGTCTGTGAATGGCCGGCTATGTTTGCCAATTGTATATGCCGTTCGAAAAACTCTGATAGTGGTGTCTAATTCAGATTTATGCATAGACAGCACTTGATGTTGAATAGTTTCACGTGAAGCAGATGTAAGGATGTCAGCAGCTTTTACATGGGCTTGTGATTCTTTATGTTCTTTGATTTTTTTTCTCAGGCTAGCTTGTTGTTTGCCCTTGTCAACACCGAAATGAGACACTGCACACTCACCCCATTCAGTTGACAGTTTCAGGTCCTTGTCCAGTGTGTATTCCCAAAGATTTGACATCTCTGCATATCCGACATCCTAGCTTCTTATCTTTAAGAAGGAGCCATGCATTGGTCTTGCAAAAATATTGCACCTGGTCCGTTGTCCAGCAGTCAGGTGCATCGCTTTGCCCGGTGTTGGTGGTGGCAGTTGCGCCAGCAGCAGCTAACGTTAGAGGCTCTGGAGGAGGCGGCGGAGCTAGTGCTAATGCACTAGAACTTGGAGCAGGAGGATCAACCAAAGAAAGCTCCCCATCAGACACAATTTCCAACACAGGCACAGCATTCTCTGTATTTGAAGTTTCTTCCGGCGACAACCGCTGTCTTTTTGCACTTTTATTAATCCACGCTAACATTTTAGAAATGCTAATTTGTGACGTGACTTGCTTTCCTTCTCTCGGGGGCGTGCCTGCTCTGTTCTATCACTCTACATAGCCACCCACTGGGTGGGAGTTGCACTGCATAAACACAATACACGTGCATCTAGGTATGTAAATTGTAAAGCATTAAAACATGGTTTTACTAACAGTTTTCAGTATGTTGTTACTTCGGCATTATTATTATTATTATTATTATTTTGAAACGTGTATTACTATTAAATCACGGTCAAATAGGTTAATTTTGACATAGTCGTTTCCACCACAGTATTTACATGGAGAAGATAAGCCCCGCCCCCTCTCCAGCACGTTCTGTTTGAATGACAGGAGTAAACAGCTGACAGCCGCTGTGAAACTCCAGCGGTTAGAGCGATGAGAATGTCCGTTCGGCACCTCATGACGCATCTACTGAGTACCGGGCGGCTGTATATATATATATATGGATGTATAATAAGAACGGCGGGAGAGTGTTGAGTACTGGCACGGTGCATGAGTACCGGAGTACCGCCAGCATGCCGGTACTGAGCAAGAAGTGCCGGTACTCCATGGGTCAGAACCAGAAGTGCCGGTACTGCGTACCGGTGAGTACCGGCCCAATTCCAGCACTGGGTCTCCTATCATACAGTTTTTCATCAGTATATCACAGGTCTCAGATATATCCAGAGCCTGTCTCTGATTGGCTGAAACACCAAACAGATCATTGCAGCATCCCATATAGGGCTTTCACACCAACGCGGCTCCCGTTCTAGCTCCGTGCTTTTCTGGTTCGGAACTGGTTCTTCTTTTCAGCCCCCGTTTTGTTCACACTGCTCAGCCCGACTGGTGCTGCTGCGTCATGACGTCACCGTTTACCTCGCTGATTTTCTCCCCAGCGGCGCTCACTACAACAACAACAACAACAACAACAACAACAACGGGGGACTACGTCGGGTCGATGATCGTGTTGCTTTTAATCAAACGAAGCCAGATTAAATTAAATAACGACTTCTCCAACCTTATACTTTTCTCCAGAGTGCCGTGGTTAATTGTTTATTAATGTGTTTCAGTGGCATTTACCGACCGCTGCAGTGTTGGCTGCTCTTCCACGGGAGTTTATTCTCCCGTTAGCTCCGGGTTAGCTCACACAGCAGCGGCCGCTCTAAAGTATTCACTGTGTGCCTGTCACACTGCGGCCGATACATTTCCGCAGTTCCCCTTAGCCTAAGTGAATGTGTGTAAATCTGAATTGATGCTGTTTGGCATCACAACGCTGTTATGAAAGTTTCTCTGGTATAAAATGGGTGATGTTAGCATAGCAACCGAAGCTAATTTGACTATCTTGACTACTTGTTAGTTGTTGATATCCTATTGTGGCATAAACCGTTTTCTACAGGCACATTTTACCGGCGTATTTTTATTATGATTCTACTTGTGATAGTCGGACACGACAACCTGTGCAGCCCATGTATTGATTCCATCCGATAGCTGCTATAATACAAAACAACACGTCTGCCTCTCTCCACAATGATCAATAACAGTTAACGGATGGTCAAAGTAAGGTACAAATAAACAGAATCACACGAAGCCTGGTTAGTGTTGCCTGACTTTATAAAGTGTGTTTTTTGTATAAGTGTGTGGTTGCGTTCTAGTCACTTTGCTCAGCGCTACTGCTTGTTACAACTTTTATTTGCCGTACTCGCCTTTAACTTTTAGCTTAATCTCGCCCCCTCCGACGTAACCGTAACGTATGCGGTTCTTGCTTCTAGACCGACAATTATTTAGTGCTTGAAACGAACCGGATTCCGGAGCTTAGAGGCGGCTCAGCTGCGGTGTGAACAGGAAAAAACGGTGCTTTTCAAGCTCCAGCTCCGAACCGGCCCTGGAACCGCGTTGGTGTGAAAGCCCCCATAATCCCCTCTGTTTCAGCCCTGCTTCCAAAGTGCTGATTCTCTGTCTGTTACTTTAGATGAAAATAAGGAGCCCCTCCCCACGCCCTTCTAGTACCTCATTCACACCAACGCAAATCCGGTTCAAGCTCCGTGCTAGAGCTTTTCAGGTTCAGAACCGGTTCTTCGGTTTAGCTCCGGCTCTTTTCACACCACCCAGAGTCCGACTGGTGCTGCGTCATTGCGTCATCGTTTGCGTCATGACGTAACCGTTTGCGTGCCGTCTTCATAAAGCCAAACCGCGCGGAAACCCCTCACAGCTCACACCGACAACAACAACAACAATGGCCGATTGTGCTCCAGCTTCCTCTGTACCTCTTCGGAAGATCAGATTCCCAGCAGGTAGCTGGTCTCTTCAGTGGACCACTGCTGCTTGTTAAGTTTCTCCATCGTTGTGTACAAACTGGATAAAACGCGGGCTTTTTGTTTAGGAGTTGATCCCGCCCCCGCCTCGACGTATGCGGTGCTTTTGCTCTAGCCGGACCATTTTTGGAGCTTGAAACAAACCGGATTCTGTAGCTAAGAGGCTGCTCCGCTGCGGTGTGAACAGGAAAACCCGGTGCTTTTCAAGGTCCAGCTCCGTTTATAGAAATGGATCTGGACAAAAAGAGAGAGAATCTTTGTTCCTGAATATTTCAGAGTCTCTTTCCACAGAGGGGACACATGTTGATGTAGAAGAGACATGAAGAAGAGGGGACACATGTTGATGTAGAAGAGACATGAAGAAGAGGGGACACATGTTGATGTAGAAGAGACATGGAGAAGAGGGGACACATGTTGATGTAGAAGAGACATGGAGAAGAGGGGACACATGTTGATGTAGAAGAGACATGAAGAAGAGGGGACACATGTTGATGTAGAAGAGACATGAAGAAGAGGGGACACATGTTGATGTAGAAGAGACATAGAGAAGAGGGGACACATGTTGATGTAGAAGAGACATGAAGAAGAGGGGACACATGTTAATGTAGAAAAGACATGAAGAAGAGGGGACACATGTTGATGTAGAAGAGACATGAAGAAGAGGGGACACATGTTGATGTAGAGGAGAGACGAAGAAGAGGGGACACATGTTGATGTAGAAGAGACATGAAGAAGAGGGGACACATGTTGATGTAGAAGAGACATGAAGAAAGAGGGGACACATGTTGATGTAGAAGAGACATGAAGAAGAGGGGACACATGTTGATGTAGAAGAGACATGAAGAAGAGGGGACACATATTGATGTAGAAGAGACATGAAGAAGAGGGGACACGTGTTGATGTAGAAGAGACATGAAGAAGAGGGGACACATGTTGATGTAGAAGAGACATGAAGAAGAGGGGACACATGTTGATGTAGAAGAGACATGAAGAAGAGGGGACACATGTTGATGTAGAAGAGACATGAAGAAGAGGGGACACATGTTGATGTAGAAGAGACATGAAGAAGAGGGGACACATGTTGATGTAGAAGAGACATGAAGAAGAGGGTACACATGTTGATGTAGAAGAGACATGAAGAAGAGGGGACACATCAGAGAATGTTAGTAAATTCAAGTCGATTATCTATAGAGATGTTTGCATGACAGCCCCTACTAAGTGTCCCTTTTAAAGAAGTGCACATATAAAACCTCCTGTATGTCCTTTAGGCCTTGACCTTTGACCTCTTAATAGGAGAAAAAAGTGACTTCCTCCTCCTCCTCTTCATCATTTAATGCCTTTGAGCCTTTGATTTTTTTTAAATGAATGACCTTTTGCCTGTGTTCCACGCTGCGTTGTGATTGGCCGCTGCTCCCGGCCAATGGGCAGGCCCGCTGCTCATCACCATGGAGACCTACAACATGCTAGGGTAACCAGGGTAACCTGACACTCACCCTCCCACTCACCGATGTGTGACCTTCATCACCGAGTCGTGTTTTTGTCCTGGTTTCTGAGGAGAATGTGAAGCTTTCTGTGCCCTTTTCATCAAATACAGATAATTTAGAAAAATAAACGAGTTACGAGGAGAGAAGAAAACACGGGGTTATGCGGAGAAACGCAACATTAAAAAATGAAAACAAAATGGACAGACAATCTGGAATAAAGTAAAGCTGTCCAAAGAGAATAATAAATACAACAATGAAATTTAAACTAGGGGAATGAAAAGCAAATGAAATAATTTTGAAAAAGAAAACAGAAAATAAATACATAATACAGGAAAAAATAAATAAACGACAACAAAAAGCACAGAAAATTAGGAAAAAACAAGTAACATTAAATAAAAACAAGTAACATTAAATAAAAACAAGTAACATTAAATAAAAACAAGTAACATTAAATAAAAACAAGTAACATTAAATAAAAACAAGTAACATTAAATAAAAACAAGTAACATTAAAGTAACAAAATAATGAAAAAACTAAATAGCATAATTTAGAAAAATGAAATAAAACAGAAAAAATATATAACATACAACAAATCCCTATAGATCATACAAAATAAATGACAACAAAAACACAGAAGAACACAATATATGCAATAAAAAATAACCCCAAAACCCAAAAATAAAAAAGCTAGAAAACACATTTCTTTGACCCCTTTTTCACCTGACATAATTAAAGGTGGGGTAGGTAAGTTTGAGAAACCGTCTCGAGATACACTTTTTGTTATATTCCATGGGATGCTCTTAACATCCCGATAGCAATGAAAATCTGAAGTGCTTTGACAAAAAATCCATAAATAAATGTCATCAGTTGAAGCCGTGGCGCTGTAAAAAGCACGACCAATCATCTGAGCCGGCTAAAGTAACTGGATGGCCTACCTGCCTGTCAGCCTTCCATCTGTGCACAAACTTATCTCGTGCCCTCATTGGTCATGTGCGCGTTCGTGTGTGTTGGGGGAGGGGCTCTGTAAGGAAGGGGCAGATTTATTCCGGTGTCGGTACCAGATGTGTTCGAGGTACCAGATGTGTTCGGGTATATTTTCGTCGCATCCGTCATCCGTCATATCCGTCATATTGTACACGGTCAGATTCCGAACATTTAAACATAGCCTACACTTCATTCTTTACTTTGTCCGTTATTATATGTAGAAGATATTACTTTTTCTCCGTCATGTTGTTTCCATAGCAACAACTTCAAACAGGCATAGCCTACACTTCATTCTTTACTTTGTCCGTTATTATATGTAGAAGATATTACTTGTTTCTTTGTCATGTTGTTTCCATAGCAACAACTTCAAACAGGAAGTTAACCTAAATTACATTTAAGACACTGCAACGAAAGTAACAAAAACAATGTAAAATCCTTTTCCGTTTCACAGAACACAAATTGGTTTATTTACATAATTATGTTTACACTGTCGATTGTTATTTTTTAACATTCAAACATAAAAAATAACAACTAACCGCTAGCCGCAAAGCTAGCATCACAGCCACTGCTCCGTTTTCGGAGAATTTGCACACGCGTTTCACAAACATTTTCACACGCTAGGAGTATGGGAGTACTTCCATTCGCTTCGTCTTGATCCGTAGATGTGATTTGATGTGTCGTGTGTCCCCCAACTCCTCTCCAAAGTTCAGATATTTAATAAAATACTCAGGGGAGTTTCCTAAATGTTCATGCCCAAAGCCAAGCACTAGGCCCTGGGTAAATTAAGAGGCTGATCTCGGGCACTTTTGTCACTTTGAATTGAAAGAGCGTTAGTGTTATCATCTCCCTATTGATCAAAGGAGGTGATGAAAAACAATACAATAGGGAGAGTTCACAACAAGCTTGGAAGAAACCCAGACAATCATGAAATGCCAAAAAGTTTCATTTTTAAACACAAGGTATTATCGTTTTTGTTGCAAACCTGACCGTGGCTTAATGATAGTACATAAACACTATTACAACAGAAACTGGTCAAATGTGACTCTTTGTTTGCTCTTGTTAAAGTAAATGTTTTAACCCATTTGTGGGTAAAGACGTGCAGACTTACGATGCTACTGTGTTTGTTGAAACAGATCACCTTGTATTGTTTTTGTTTCCGTGCAGCAATAATACGACAGCTGTTTTGTAAATCCTAGTGGTTTGTGCCAACTGAATGTAAACGTAGCTACTAATACCACACCCTGTGTCCAGTCTCTACTGATCATGGTGTATCTGTAGGAGCATTTTGAAATATCCAATTCTCATATAAAACTGAATGTTAACAAAAGATTGACGCTTGTTTATTATCTCAATGTTTTTACCCTTCCTCTGAATGTCCTGTTTGTATATGTGGAGTTACATTTGGCATTAGATGAAAACTAGAGTTAAACAAAGAAACTACCTACATTATGTTCAGTGTGGGATTCTTAATATCCAAACACATCTATTGTGTCATTATTTAAATCTTAAAATAAATAAACACATTGTTGGAGTTTTAAAGAATTCCTTTTTAATTGAGAAAAAATACTAAAAGGTAAATAAAACATTAAACATAATGACAAAATAACAACCTGAAAGATATGTATTCTATCTACACATTTCGTAATTATCTAATCTAGTGGCCTTATAAAAGTGTTGGCTAAAGTAAAGTTATTATTATTTCTTTCTTTTAAATCTATTTCCCGTGTCAGTTTTGGGACCCCACCATAGGACCCCACACATAACAAGCTGTCCCGAGTTCCTCCGGCTGCAGTTCCGCAGACGGCCGGTGTGTGGCAGCAGAGCGCTGGGAGCAGAGGGAGGTGAGTTGCGTCTCACATCTGGTACCCCGAACACATCTGGTACCGACACCGGTTGTGTATTTTCAAATTCTAGCGATCTCGAGCTGGTTTCTCCAAAATTACCTACCCCACTTTTAAAATATTACTACATATATATTGGTTTGTTTGTGATTGGATTATTTTCTACCTATAGGTTAGCTTTTTGCAAATTGTGTTATATTTTGTTATACTTTTCTAGACTCCTTTTTCTACACCTTTTGTTGTTATTTATGTATCTACATTATGTCAGCAAAACTGCCGTGGTTTGTTGTTTAAATAATACAAATATAAGCTGTAATTTATTTTGGTTCCTACCTAACAATTTCTAAATAAAAGCACAACAATAATGTTATTAAATTATTAAAATAATAGACCAGTTTAGGCGTTAAAAACTATTACAAGGTGTTTTTTTAACCATTTTTTAAGAGTATACAGTGAAGACAGGCGTCAGATGAAATTAAACTTTATTCATTGCAGCAGCAGACAGTAACAGAATACATGTTAAAATATGTAAAATAGGGAGATTATAACGAGTCTCAAAAAGGGGGCGGAGTTTATTTCTTCATGCTTCTTCGTGTGGAAATGAAACAGGAATACGAGCAGGCAGAAATCGGCTCGGAGCACCATCGATCGGAGAAGCTTTTCAGTATAAAAAGACACGATGCTAACCGATGCTAAAATGCCGTATTTGTTAAAAATCAATCAACAAGTTAGATAACAGCCCGAAAATCCACAACAAAACTATTAAGAAGATGTTATTAACGTTATCTGTTGTAATGTGCACAGTGTATTTTGTAAGCTGTTCGTGTCACTGGGAATTAACTGAGTGGAGCAGTGACGAGTCCTAAAACCAGGAAGTGAGTCAGCATGTCACCACTTCCTGTTCCCTCGTCTCAGAGCCAATGGGATCTCTCTATAGGATTTTGGAAAATTTCTGGAAATAAGGTCTGTGGTTGAGACAAAGAGACGGATCACGTTTTGTTTGTTCATTAAATCGTAAACACTCTTGTTTGCCCTGTTCTGCTTGAAAGCAAGTCCCTGCCACCTGCAAACTGTTCAAACAAACGCTTCAACTCGTACCATTTAGAATCTGTATGTTTGAATATGGATCTTAAGTTGGCGTTGAAGTCGTGCTGCTGGACTCGCCTGTAGTTCCTTTATAGCATCACGTTCCTCAAACCTTTTCATATCAAGGATCACCAATAAACCTAACTCCACAAATATCCCAAATCACATCGTTTTTCTAGAACAGATTACAAATCGCCTGGAAATGGTACAAACAAGTGGCAACATGTGTGACGAAGGTGTTGCGCTGGGCTATATCAAGCAATCGAAAGTGAAACTTAAGCTCGCTCCATTGCGAAGATATTTCCGCGAGAGTGCGGAGAACTTTTATTTATTTCAAATGTGCCATGTTACCAATATACACACAGACCACTAGGGGGCGCTCACGGACCACACTTTGAGAAGCACTGCTTTATAGCATAACGTTAGCATTTAGCTTCTGGCCATTAGATGTATGATTCGAACATTATCAAAGTAGGTTAGGTGTGGAGATTATCCGGTTGAACAAAACGTGCATTCATCAAACAGGTTCGTTTCCACAGATCTTATTTCCAGCTATTTTCCTCAATCCTCTGGAGAAATCCTGTTGCTTTTTAGTCGAGGGAACCAGCAGCTAACTCCCGGGTGAATACGTCATCCCTGCACCGCTCTATTAAACAGTTAAAATAAATACAAATAAAAACAGAAATTAAACATAATTCAAAGAGAATGAGGGGGATTTTCTTCCCTACTTTGTGTTTTGATTTTATTCAATATATTTGTCGCTTTGGAACTGAAATCTGCAAAGAAAATATGAAGAAAACAATAATAATTCCACTTTAAGTGTTTTTTTATACAACTGAAGGTGCCGATGAAGCATTCACTGCACCTTATAAAGTCAGGTCATCTATTTGTTGTATTTGTGCAGGTTGCAAAACATGCGCAGTGCGTGTGATTTCACATCAGTGACGTTCATAATGCAGAAAACACACGGGGCATTTGATGCAAATAAAGACCGTGGGAAAGTACAGCGCTGTGTCCTGACGATTGATTAGAGTAACGCCGTTCACATTACATGCGAAATATATAAAATAATAATATATACAGAGCCCCGGAGTATCAAGGAGAACAAATCATCACATTTTAGGCGCACAATTTAATAATGTGTGCTCTTGAATTCAGCCATTTAGTGTAATTCATTTACACACAAACTGGTTCATAATCAAATATATAAAATACTTTTCTACCCTCCAGGACAGAAGTGCAAAACAACTTTAATATGATGTTAAATCCAGAGCATGAATTACTAAACTGTGCGCACAGATTTTCCGGTAAAATAATGAATAATATTCAATTAAATGTATTTTTTAAGTGGATTTTCTGCAAAAAATAACATAATATTTGTTCTAGAATGACATTTCTTCTGGTCTCAGCTGAACTACATGTAGTGCAAACTTTAAATGAAGACATTCTCAGACTCCAAGGAGCCCCGTGTTGTAATGTGTAAACACAAATACATTATCAATACACAACACAAGTATTAGAAAGGTCATCGCCGTCCTCCAGAAACCTCAGACCTCCAGAAACACTCAGAGAGATGACTTAGTTTAGGTTCCTTTCACGTTTAAGTCACAGGAAAAGATTATTATGAATTCGTCAGTAGTTAAACATTAATTAGCGACACATATTAAAGCAGAAATCCACACAAATCTGCTTCTTAAATGTAAATAAATTGGAACGTTTGTCGGATAAATACATTTCCTAACGTCCCAACTTAAGCACATTCATTTAGGATCTGCCTTATATATAATATATACAGTTTAGGAATGTTAGGAATGCATTCATAAGTGCTTATATATATTATATTCTTCTTTACGTCATCATGTTGTGTTTTTATCTCAAGTTATTCCCTAACGGCCCGTCCACACAGCGGCGTGCGTTGACGCTTTCCGGCGGGCGTGTCTGAAACTCGACCAACAACCAATCACATGAATCTCCCGCCCGGACACACAAGCAGCGGTTTGATTGGCTAGAGCTTGTACTGGCATATGATTCGATTGGCTGACGCTTCCGTCGAAGCTTCAAAAGTTGAACATTGCTCAACTTTTGCAGCGAGCCACGCCAGCAAAGCTCCGCGTCGCTTCCCACAATGCAGTTCGGCGAAAAGTGACGTCACCCCATTCAAAGTGAATGGTGAAGCTTTCAACGCACGCCGCTGTGTGGACGCGCCGTAAGAGCGCCGGATTTCACACGCCATGATTATTTAGCGTGGTGAACGTCGGTTGCTCCAGACTGAAATATCTCAACAACCGGATTACAATTATATTCTGTGTAGACGTTCGTGATCCCCCGAGGATAGACCACACCGTGATGCTCTGTCGTTCCCTCTAGCGCCACCATGAGGTTAAGTGAAAAACATCTCTCAGTGATTGTCTCTATGAGTTTAAGTTCGTGAGTGTTTTTTTAAGTGTTTTTTTTAAGGGGTTTCTGAAGGACGAGAGAGGCGGGCTATACATCACAGGTTTAAATATTTAGTGAGTAAATGACGGCTGAAGCAGGAACACAGCAGGAAGTCAACGATGCAAAAAGTCGAGTAAATTCAAAACGTTCATTTTTCAGTGTTTTCAGGAAACAGCAGCTGATTGACATTCTGTTAGAGACGACACCTGGACACACAGAGGGGGGGGGGGGGGAGGGGAGGAGGGAAAGGG
>NW_022992143.1:0-29145 GCF_902827175.1 Gymnodraco acuticeps | reverse complement strand
TTTCGGCGATTAGATAAAATGTAAATTATATTTGACGCAACTTTAGTTACATTTCCATGACTTTTCCAAAACTTTGGGAAAAATATTGTTTTCCATAACTTTTCCAGGGCCTGGAATTTGCATTTTGAATTTCCATGACTTTTCCAGGTTTTCAATGACCGTACGGTACGAACCCTGTATAGTTTAGTTTGGCATCTGATTTAGGGGATTAAACAATACACTCGTTGTATTTGTTACCTGGTGGTTACTGACTTGGTCGTCACTTAGGGCACTTTTAATCGTGTTGCTGCGTGCTGCTGCACCACACACCCGCCGTGGCCTGTCTGACTGTCTGACTGTCAGCTCTGCGCGTTCACGATGAGAGCAGGGAAGGGAGGGGCTGCAGCCAGAGCACGTACGGGAGTGCCGCGGGGCACGTGTGGGGATGTCTGACAAAATTACAACGCGCATTTGGGGCATTGTTGTATATATTAGAAGCTTTTAATCCAGAATTGATCGATGTTACCATGAGCCACATACAGTACACTGTACAAAATTAAAAAAAAAAAAGAAACTGTAAAAAACTTTCAAAAGGGCACATTGCTGTCCAGAGGGCCAACGGGCAGGTGCTCAAGCACTACCTAGAGTCTATGTGTGCACGTCTCTGACTACACATGTATAAATAATGAATTAGTCCAGGGGTCTATACCAGGGTTTTTCAAAGTGGGGGCCGCGGCCCCCCGGGGGGGCGCCAGGGGGGTCGCGAAAATGTTGAGGGAAAGGGAAAAAAGGGTAAAATGTAAAAAAAAATAATAATATATGTTTTTTTAGATGTTATTAATAATTGCATATCTATCAATCTATGTGTCCTTTGATGCCCAATTGTTTAATATATTAAAAAATAAAATAAACAACACGACCGCCCTTCAAGCCAATCAGAATCGAGCTGTCGGTACTGAGAGTGTAACTGAGCTGCTGTGTGAACACTAGCTAGCTCCTGCTAAAGGATCAAATGGACAAATATCTTAAAAGAAAAACACCATCTGACGATCAGAATGAAGATGTCCCGGCTGCAAAAGATTCACAGCCACGGAATACCTGGCCGTCTAAAACTCGGAGGTATGAGCCATCATACATAAAGTTTGGTTTTACCGCGGCAAGTAAGAACGGCCGTGATGTACCTAAATGTGTTCTCTGCCTCCAGATCCTCGCCAACGAGTGTCTAAAGCAGTGGTTCTCAAACTTTTTCATACCAAGGACTTAACCAATAAATAAACAAGGTGAAACTTAACCTCGCTCCATTGCAGAGATATTCCCGCGAGAGTGCGGAAAACTTAAATTGATTAATTAATTTCAAATGTGAAATGTTACCAATATACTCACGGACCACCAGTGGTCCGCAGACCACACTTTGAGAAGCACTGGTCTAAAGCCATCTAAACTTGATCGACATCTCAAACAAAAGCACCCAGCTGAAGCTAATAAATCAATAGACTCTTGTTAAAGAAAAGAAGAGCACCGAGTGATGCAATCGGCTACTTTTAAGCAGCAAGCCGGCGTCCCTGAGCGGACCTTGAAGGCATCATTTTTAGCATCATACCACATCGCCCGTGCAAAGAAACCGCACACAATAGGAGAGGATTTAATTCTACCATTCTACCAGCTACCATCGATATTGTTCGGGAAATGCTAGGTGAGGATGCTGCCAGCAAAATCAACGCAGTATCACTCTCAGATCATTCTGTGAGCCGACGGATTGGTGACATGGCTCAGGATGTATCTGCTCAGCTTTTGGAGCAAGTGAGAGCTAGCGAATGTTTCTCTCTGCAGCCGGATGAGAGCACGGATGTAGCAAATGTCGCAGAATTGCTTGCATACATCAGATTTATTTCAGAAGACAACTTTGTTGAGGAAATATTATTTTGCAAAGCACTGGAAGGTAGGACCACAGGAAGAGACATTTTCCAGTTTTAGATGAGGAGTACATCATCTCAAACGGACTTGACTGGTCTCGTTGTGTGGGTGTGTGCTCAGATGAGCAGCGGCTATGACAGGCAAAAAAAGCGGAGTGACAGCTTTGATAAAGCAGAAGGCCCCAAATGTAGTGGCAACGCACTGCATGCTCCATCGCGAGGCACTTGTTGGTAAACGAATGGATGATGAACTACATCAGATACTACAGGAAGTTTATACAAGTAGTGAATTTCATAAAAGCTCGGCCCTTAAAACACTGACTGTTCGCTATTTTGTGTAACGAGATGGGCGCAAAGTTTGAGGGGTTACTGCTCCATTTCAACGTGCGCTGGCTTTCCCGTGGGGCGGTGCTGAATCGTGTTTTTGAACTGCGACGGGAGATCGGTGAATTCCTCTCTTCTGAAAATCATCAACTGGCTGGCCGTTTTTCAGATGCCTCATGGCTCCGGAAACTTGCATACATGTCGGACATATTCCAGCATCTAAATGTCCTGAATAAGAGCATGCAGGGGCGCGAGACGTACATAGTACATGTGCAGGACAAAGTACATGTGCAGGACAAAGTACAGGCTTTTACAAAGAAAATCGCCCTGTGGTCGACCAAACTCAAGGAGGGAGTGACAGAGATGTTCCCACAGCTTCACCAAGCGCTTCTGTCATCCGGTGCTGATCCAGGCACCATTTCACCACTGATCCAGTCGATCCTTGCGCACCTGCAGGGATATTTCAAAGAATATGTCCCTGACCTGGAAGACAACTCAAATCAAAACTGGATAAGAAACCCATTTGCCCCAGGAGTAGGTGTGAGTCTGGATCTTATGTCCCAAGAGAGACTCATAGACATGGCGAATGAATGGGAGTTGAAGGTGACATTTCAAGCTGTTTCACTCCCACAGTCCTGGCTTTATGTCAACAGAGACTATCCTGCACTGAGAGAGCTCTCAAATCCCTGCTTCCATTTGCCACCACAGACCTCTTCGAGTCTGGCTTTTCTACATTGAAGGTATTGAAAACAAAGCACAGAGCACGTTTGCAAGTGGACGATGACATTCGTCTGGCACTGACAAACCTAAAACCTAGGATTGATAAACTGTGTAGGAGCCACCAAGCCCACTAGTGAGGGAACAGGTACACAAAGAGACACACATAGTGAAATGACAAGGACTGTTTATAACTGAAGACACACTGAATGTAATGAATAAATGGCAAAACAAACAAAACATACTGTACATGTTAACTATTAATATTACTGTTGAATAGTATGTAAAATATATTAAGAATATGTATTAACCTCTTAAGCCCGAGGGTCCCCCCAGTGGACCCCTCCCACCGTTTTTTTACGAGACTATGTCTCAGGGCTTCTTAACATTTATGAAACTATTAATGTTCCATACCCTTTTAAAGGTAAGAAACTCAGCTAACTGACAATAAGAACCATGTTTAGCTAAAAGAAACACAAGAGTAATACCAAGCCTTTGAATTAGCATGGAGCGAAAAAATGCTAACTAATGCTAACGCTTTTTCACACAACACACGGTAGAAATGCCCTTATTACTATCTTAACTGCACAAACAAGATATACGATTTAAAGCTGAGACTCCACAGATTCCACACATGTAATGTCATCACTGTCCGACCCCGAATTCCTGGAGCTATCAGCCAGAAAAGAGAAAGTAAACAACATCCGGTTCCAAAAATATTACAATAATTACGTCTTACCTTTTTTGATTTGTGATCAAAAGTTGTGTTCAACGGAATAAAAACGCATCTCAAGGTTAATCCAATGTCTTTGTGTCACGTAGAAATGTTTACTGATAATCCATCATCATATTTATGGCAATATACTCGGTATAAAGTATTGCCGTCCAGGCTTGTACTTTCAGATATGCTTCATTTGCTTCTCTATTACGTCCGCTATGGTAATGTTTACGTGGATTTGGGAACTGCCCATCGATTCTATTGGTTCTGATGGTTAAGAAAAAGGTGTAAATCACCCAAATCGACCAATGGGTTCCAGAGATATGGTCCTGCGCAAAGTATAAAGAATGGCAGCCAGCGTGCCAACATTACGCAGCCGACTTCACTTATTGTTTACTACGTAACGAAGCAGGAAATGCAGCAGGACCCAGAGCGCACGGAGCACAGAGCGGACAGCAGATAACGGAATTGCAGTTTTATTGCTTATAGATTATCAGAACATTTCAAAGGGGACACAGCCCCATTGGATATTAACCTATGGATTAACTACATCATCGTTTTTATCGTTGTAATGCCATTGAAGACCAGTTTAGACCAGACAACGACGAAGGTAAGCCATGTTAGCCTAGTGGAATGACACACAGAGACCAATCAAGGGCTTTGATTTTGATCCTGATCTCACTCTCTCTCTCGCGTACGGCCGGGTATACTTCACTCGCGTTTATGTGATGTCCAAATGAATCCATCAGATCTAGCTAGTACTAGTTAATTATATGACTGCCTGCTTATCAACGGACACCTAAACAATAAGCGTTGCTTGGCAACGGGGTGTGGCCGCAAAGTAGAGTGCAGCATTATGCATATGTTTATATGAGGGGTCAAAATCCCGGCTGGCGGTTATAGGTATAAATGCTCTTTTTTTTCTTTCTCTTCATTCCCCACGCCCCAAAATAAATAGATAGATATACACATTTTAGGGAAAGTAAGGAAGTTTGAGCAGTGTGGGTTTTATATGAACAGAGTTTCACATATTTCAAAAGGCAGAGTGTAATAGCTGCAGTTAGCCTCCCTGTCAGAATGACACAGATCCTCAGTGAAGCTCAAGCCCATGTTTCACTACATTGAGTACAACTTATTAAAAAGATCAGTTCAATGCAGCTAATGTCGTCTCTGTGTTATTGCTTGATGGTAAAATTGGTTTGACATTAATTTAGTGATGGATTGGAAACATTTGAAATGTAGCATTGAAGTGTTTCTCAGTTACTGTTGTTGTTTTAATAAATCAGACTCTGATGGTGCAGCGCTGTGCTGTGCCTCTTTATAGAGGCTTTTCTTCCCTAACAAATGGTTTCTGCGCTGATCAGGGGGGACTTGGCTGAATCTTTTTTCAAAGGGGGAACATGAGTGAGAAAAGTTATAAAACCACTGCCATAGAGAACAGAGATCATTCCCTGGGAGGAGTCATGTTCCAGGGACATGATACTGAATTCAGGCCAAAACAATCAACAAAGCCAAATGAGTCCATGCATCATGCGTGTTTATGGGTGTGAGTGTTTTTATGAGTTCTGTGGAAGTAGCACACCCTGACAGGGGGACAGTTTCATTGGAAGAACATTGAGAAAGAATTGTGGTGCAAGAAGCAGGAGTGTACAACACCCACACACACACCCACCGCGAGTGGGGGGCGCGCGTGTGCAAGTTGCTTGTGTTGGTAATGCCCAAAAGCAATCCAGAAGACAGACATGTGCGCACATGAGATAATTACCTGCATTACATTCTTTCTTGATCGTGCTATGCTATAATACGGGGAGACTGCAAGGTTTCTTAGATTCAACTTGGCCTATAAAAATGCCTACACCATTTAAAGATGAAGATGACATGTTCACAATATGTAATTTAAAGGACAAGCAATAATGGCTTATTTGCTAATTGACCATTACAATTATAAGATTACATTAATATATAATTAAATGTATATCCCTAATGATTATGTACCTTGAATAACTTAAATGTACATATATAAATGTTTACAATTTAAGATACTTTTATTTATATATTTTAGTATTCATCAATATGCCACTCTAGAAGACAACGGTAGTCCATTTTATATAAATAGGAGAACTATGATAATATTTACCTCAAATGTACTTTTGTGTTGAACAAATTTGTATTTAGGTTAACTATACCTTTATGTATCCCTTACGGCCCCTACACACGGCGGCGTGCGTTGCCGCTTCAACGCTTCTGCCCATTCACTTTGAATGGAGTGACGTCACGATTCGCCGAACTGCATTGTGGGAGCAAAGCGTAGCTTCTCTCGCGGTGCTCGCTGCAAAAAGTAGAGCAATGTTCTACTTTTGCCGCCTCGACGGGGGCGTCAGCCAATCAAATCCCGCGTATGCAAATCTGACAGTACAAGCGCTAGCCAATCAAACCGCGTGTATGTTGGGAGAGCCAGACCGCAGTTATTTCCCATATGTCAAAAAATGGAGGAGAAAAAGATCGTGGCGTTAGGGAATCACCCGGTACTATATGACCAGTCTCTCTTTACATACAGGGATACAAACCGGAGGAGCCAGGCATGGGGGGAGGTGGCAGAGGCAGTGGGTGAAACTGGTAGGTTTTCGCCTGTTTGGGGAGTTTATATCCAGTGTACTTCGTTTGAATGGACAGCTAGCAAGCATAGACAGTATATTTAGCCAGCATGGATGTAGCATGAATGCTATGCTTTGTATGTCTGGGGCGGGACATTCATGTGATTGGTTGTTGGTCGCGTTGTTCGTAAAAAATCCCCAAGCTTCAGACACGCCCACCGCCAAGCGGTAACGCACGCCGCCGTGTGTAGGGGCCGTTAATGTAGAACATCTGTTGTGTCGTCTAGCTTGATATGGCTGATCAGCTTGGGGACAAATGAAACAAGTTGTTGCAACAGTCCCCAAATTGAACAGCCTTGACAGAAGACCATTTGCTAGACACACTGACATTGACTGCTTACCATGTCACTGGACTCCAATCTTCTAAATGAATGTTTATTTTATGTGGGAAAATGTACACTATTTTAGTATGGCTAATATGTCACTCTATTTGTGTATTTCATTCAACATGTATTATTAATTACTGTGTGTGTGTGTGTGTGTGTGTGTGTGTGTGTGTGTGTGTGTGTGTGTGTGTGTGTGTGTGTGTGTGTGTGTGTGTGTGTGTGTGTGTGTGACAAATACCCCCCCCCAAAACATGGACCAAGTGATCATCGTTCTTTGGGTATAAAGACAGATTTATTCTGCAACAAATATCTGTGATAATATAAAATACAATTATTCAAAGTGACGATTAGAGAAACAGAGATTAAGAATAATAAAACAGATAGAATGCATTTTAAGAACCCCCCCCTCGAGTTGATTATACCCCCTCAAGTCAGACATTGTGTATCGGCATGGCTCTGGGCCGAAACTAAAACAGACACGATATAAGGAAGATATTCATTACGAACCATTCAACTGAACAAAAGAGCTACCACCAGTGGTGTGTGTTTGTGTGTGTGTGTGTGTGTGTGTGTGTGTGTGTGTGTGTGTGTGTGTGTGTGTGTGTGTGTGTGTGTGTGTGTGTGTGTGTGTGTGTGTGTGTGTGTGTGTGTGTGTGTGTGTGTGTGTGTCTTCATGTTAAGAGTAAGCGTTCAGATAACCAATGAATAGGCAAATGTGGTGTTCAGGCAAGACATGAAATACGATCAGCTACTTTATAGTTCATTGTAAAAGATAGCATAGAAAAAAGGTTTCAAAACTAATGACATTATGAACAACCTTATAATGTAAGGAAACATGAGTCAAACATAAAGTTGGTACAAAACAAACTAAAATGGTAGCCTATGAAACATCATTTCACTTCAGTCAGGCTCTCACATGAAGCAACATGTAACGAATACTCCTGCAGGACGCCAACCAACCTGAGGCGAGGGATGGTGTACGAACAACGTTGATGAAGACCGCTTGGTGCCTCTCGCGCTGCTCGGCTGGGAGAATACAAATAAATACTAAATTAACACTAAGCATTAGGGGTGTAACGGTATCCGTATTCGTCCCGTACCGTCACGGTTCGGAGGTCACGGTTCGGCACACGCAGTCACACGGCGAATACGCCTTTTTTTACGAGTGGGAAAAAAGTCTGTCACTCAGGGCAGTATTACACTATATATAATCCAGGGGGCGGTGTTGCGCCTAAAAGCCAGCCGCCCGTAAATAACAAATGCAGAACAAGAACAACAAACACTACAAAATGAACAAAATACATGAAGAAGAAAAGTTAGTAGCTACGGCGAGTTCACACAACACACAGGAGCTAGAACCCACCTGCTTCGTTTAAATCAGGTGAGTGGGAACATGTCGGGTTCCCTGTGGACTACAACAATGATGGGGTGCGAGTTGTGGATCGGAAGAGGACGGTGTGTCGGCGTTGTTTCACAGTGGCGCGGTATGCTAGTGGTAACACGTCCAACATGCTAAATCACATCCGAAGGCATCACCCAGATCTGTCAATCACCGGAGCCCGGGAAAAGACGACAACTGTTCAACAGGTCTCCTCTCCTTTGTCCATGATCTTATCCACCAACTTCACAACGTGGCCCTCATCGTTCTCTTTGTTGATGCTTTTCAGATTGTTGTACTCACGTGGAGTTATCAACTCTTTCTCATGAACTTTGTTGAGGATTAGCGCGTAGTCTGCACCCAAAGTGTTCACAATGGATGTCTTATTACTTCTCAAAATGTCCTTGGCTGCCATGCTGAATCTGAGAGGGAGAAAAACAACATGCATAGTAAATATACTGGTCTATTTCTTTTCATCATAATCTGGCACCAAAAATAAAGTGTTGTGGTGACCACCTTTAATACACTGGGTTACATAATCCACACGTGGAACTAGAGTGGGGGTATTGTTTCCACACGGACATGTATGTGGTTGTCTCTATGTATTGTGTGCCCTCCTGTCTTCTCTCTCTTGTCGTCCCGGGCTGCGATCCGACAACACCTGCATTTCTGCTGCTCATTAAAGCAAGCTTTGTACCTCCATCGCACCGCCTCCGACTCCCATTCTCTCGGCACTACACTGTATCATTTTTTAATTTACTCACGACTTAAAAGCATCAATAAAAGCAGCAACACCTTCAGAATGAATCCATATCGCTTTAAAGTGAAGTTTATCTAGATTGAATCCATGCTAACCTGCTATCTATTGCTTAATAATCTGAACACACGAGCACAAAGTACCAAACTCCACCCAAATATCTGTGTATTTAACGGAAACGTGGGTATATAATTAACGTTGATTTAAGACTAAACTAGTTCCTAATAAGCTGCTGTGGTTAATGCTGGTGAGTTCTGCATATAGTAAGCCCTGTATTTATCATACATCTCCTCATAAACAGACAACCTGTGCGGCGCGCTCACAGGTACCAATCTCCACTCAACTTGCTGTATATTTAACGAAAACGTGGATATTGATCAAGATATGTGTTGATTTCAGACAGGAGAGTTCATAATAAGCTGTCTTGGTTACTTCTGATGAATTCAGCTTAATCATTTATCCACTATTAAACATGTATTTTGAATAAATAGCAAAATAAACGTCCCTCTAAAGAGGCGGGAAAACAGCAGTAGTGGGAATACAAGTTGTATAAACATTAATATACTAACAGGTATGTGTGGTGTGTGTACACCGAGTAAAAGATGTGATCCCGTAGATTCCTGTACTCGTGCTATTGAGTGTGTGTTTTCATGTAAACATCTACAGGATCATATAATGCATGTTCTTCCAAAGAGGTCTGGTTCAAAGCACCGCTAACCCTCCTGTTGTGTTCGGGTCTGACCGATCTACTACTTTCATCGATCATCACTTTTTAGTTCTACATTCGACTGCATTAAGGCTTCATGATATCCTTCACAGACATTTGAACATATTTAATGCTGATCAACACTTTCATTGCATTTTGGATGATTTAGTGAACTTTGTAACCGCCCTAAAGAAAAGGAATTGGTCACCATCCGGATCAGATCACACACTCACACACTTCCTGCGCTGGGCAAGGCAACGAAGAATGACATTTAGGCCCAATCCCAAACCACTCCCTCGACCTTCCCCCTCCGTGACGGAGTGAACTCCGTCTGTAGCCACACTCACAGCTGAATGATGTTCCCTCCATTAAGGGTTAAGGGTATAAATACAGCGGCAAGCTTTGGGACGGCCTCCCCTCTCTCCGCAGGAAACGGAAACGGACGTCATGGTGTCCAACTCACATCTCCATCTGTCGGCTGCATTGACCTGCGTTGCTATCCGTCGCCTGTTAGCGGGTGCAATGGCAAGATCCAACAGAAGGCGCAGAAGGTTGAGGCGCATTTTAGCGATGTGCCAGTGGCAGGTAAACATTTCAATATTGCTAATACAACAATTATCTTCACTTTATTTCTTATATAGTAGCCTATGAACTTTGTATGTGTAATACAAATAGATATTTAGATATATTGTGATATACATTCATTTATTCTTTCCTTATAAGCTATACGTGTATATCTGTATAGTGTCTGTAGAATTCCAACACAGAGAAATGTTGTCAGTAGTTTATAGAATAAAAAAGGAAAGGTTAATTTGACTTGGTCTCAGAATTGTTTACAGAGCTGTGTGTGTGTGTGTGTGTGTGTGTGTGTGTGTGTGTGTGTGTGTGTGTGTGTGTGTGTGTGTGTGTGTGTGTGTGTGTGTGTGTGTGTGTGTGTTGGAGTATAGTTATTGAACAATACTGTGTCCTGTGTTTGTCTTTTACAGGGGGGCAAAGGTCTTTGCATGCAGCTCAATGCCACTGCCCCAATTCTCGCCGTGTATGCCAACCCTGAAGCCTGTCTAAAGAAGGACTTTAGAGTTAAGCGATCTAGTGTGGTGTATTTAGTGCAGATGCTTTCCTCCCCAAAGGACCATGGATGGGGACAAGACATTGAGGTGCTTGTTCTCCTCTACAGCTTGGCCCATGAACTATCACTCTCTGTGGTGGGTTCAGCATTCGGGATTCCCAAATCGACGGTCCACAGGATCATCAAACACGTCACCGGGAAGATAAAGGCCAACCTGAAGACCCTCATTTCCCTGCCAACCGCAGATGAGCTGCCAGAGATTGCAGATGGCTTCTGTCAGCTTGCAAAGAGTCCTGCATTTCACCGTGCTGCTGGTGCAATTGATGGATGCCATATTCGCATCAAACCTCCAGGAAACGAGTACCACAAGGAGTACATCAATTACAAGCTGTTTCCTTCCATCCAGATGCAGGCCATCTGTGACTCAACTGGGAGATTCCTGGATGTCTTCATCGGCTATCCAGGCTCCGTTCATGATGCCAGAGTACTGCGAAACAGCCCCATCTTCTGCCAGGCACTGTTTCCCCCAGCTGGTTGGTTCCTCCTTGGGGACGGTGGTTATCCCTGCCTGGAAAAACCAGTGGGATTACTCACACCCTACAAGGTCCCTCGCGGCCAGGTGCAGGCCAGATTCAACAGGCATCATGCCAGGGCTCGGTCTGTGGTGGAAAGAGCATTTGGAAGGATGAAGGCTCGCTGGAGGGCCACCCTTTTCAAAGCGCTGGAGGTCAGTCCAAGCTTTGCTCCTGACATCATTGCATGTTGTGCATTTCTGCACAATCTGTGCATAGACATGAACGATGTCCTTGAGGATGCTGAAGCCTTCCCCCCTGAAGATGGGGACCAGAGTCCTCCCCCTACCGCAGCATGTGGACAGGAAAGTCCTGGACACCACCTAAGGAACAGGATTGCTGCGCAACTCTCTGCTCCTGTCCAAATGGCACCACACCTGAGAGAGCACGATTACATCGAATGAACTTTGTTTTTTTTTGGAAAAACGTGGTTGTCTGTTAACTTGTGTTTTTGAAATGATGTGCACACATACCTGATTAATTGTGTTTGTTTTAGTGAGCTCCACTTCTCACTTTAGAGAAAAGAGGTGAAATAAAATAAACCTGTGCACCGTTGACTTCAAACTTGGTTTTCCTGAATTGTCTTTCTGCATAATCCCAAATTGGAGACAAATGTCCTTACCTCTTGGATCATTCAATCACGAGCACAGAGCAAAGGTTCAGAAAATGAGGGATTGAAGAGGATTGTGGGGTTTGCTGAGGCAACAAGGACAGGAGGACTAATTGAAGGCCTTGCACCTATGGCCTCATCCATGGCCATGAAGAAGGGCCATGTTGCAGGGGTTTCTTCCCCCTGATCAGTCCCTGTTCCAGTCCTTGGCCTTTTAAGTTCCTATTGCAAACAAATGCATGTTAGAAATCTTTGTTCAGCTTTTTCAAAAACAAACATGTTTTACAATAACAATACACCATTTACCTTGTATTTCTTTTTTAGGTTCTCCCATTTCTTGGAGGCCTGTTTGTGAGACACATGTTGCCCAAGGTCCAGTTCCTTAATGATTGACCTGTTATCATAGAATATTTAAACAATATATATTGGTGTTAAGGCAATGACCCTCAGTGCACATTCATTGCTTTCATTGCACACAATATGAATTGAGTGCATAACTCACTCCCATGCTTCTTTGCAGAACAGGTCGTCCTTGTCCTTAAAGCAATAAGTGCCTTGGTTTTTACCACAGTCCCTGAAATCACAAATCACACTTAAGTTTAAACCGATTTCGTAAGTGAATGGATACATGAATTGACACGTGTTGTTAGTTTGATTCCGATTTAGATTTGTACATCTTCAAAATAAAAATCTAATGTAATCTTGGCAAATCAAATGAACACGTGTAGATTTATAAATACATGTTCACAAAGGCATGTTTTAGTTAAGGCAACGTATTATTTATCGTTTAAAAAAATAACCACATGGAACTCACATTTGTATGACGTTGTTTCCTCCATGCCCGAAAAACGGTTGCACACCTGTGGAGTGAGATTATCAAGCCTGCATCCATGCAAACTCGCTGTCGGAGGCTTTTATAACCCACTGCGCCTCCGCCCTGATTGCTTTGGACCAGCCCTCAATATGGCGGACTCTTCGCGTGAACGCGCAAACGGAGGGGTAGGGTGTAGGGGGCGGTTTGGGAATGGGCCTCAAGATAAGAAGCAGCATGTTACGGCGCGCTATGCACGGCGCCGCCTTGAGGGGGTTCCCGACATGTCGTTGCAGTAGATTAAAGCGTGTTTCATGTTGTCGTTTCTGTGGACCTTCTTAATCTACCTTCTTTGGGGGCCCCTTCTGGTCCGGGGCCCCTTCTGGTCCGGGGCCCCAAGCTGTTACCTGCCTTCCTGTTCGCAAGGTGCGCCCATGCCCACACGCCCACACACACACACATACACACACATACACACACACACACACACACACACACACACACACACACATACACACACACACATATATACACACACACACACAGAAAACTATTGGATACATTTCCTGCTCTTATGTGCCCATCCCCCTCCATGGATCACACCTGGCACACATGCAGTGTCTGTTCTTTGTATACTTACTGCAGTTGTTCATGTACACCAGTAGTCTGATACATTACAGTTTGAAATGAAATGTGGTGATGATTAATGGTTTTTGTGTTAATGTAATAGCAGTTAAAACAGGACCGGTCAAATTTGACCGCGAACACCAAAGTAAGGGGGAAACGAAGACAACAGCACCATTAAAGAACAAGCTTACCTGCATCAAGTCCTCCGTTAGAAACACCTGGACCGGGCTCCTCTGGGGGGTTTGTATCCCAGAATAGGAGCTGTTTTTCGGCTGCAAGAGTGTGTTTCCCGCTCCTCTGTTCGGAGAAGTGACTCCTTTCAAACTTGACTTTGACTTAAAAGCAGACCTGGGGCCTCATGTATAACGCCGTGCGTAGGATTCACGTGGGAAGGTTGCTTACGTAGTAGAAATCCGAAAAATAGGTCCATACATTTTCCGCCACTTCCCGATTCACCAAACATTGCATACCGGCGAGGAAAGTGCGTACGGCACTTCCTACGCCGGTTTCCCTTTATAAATCACAACCGACTCGAAATGCGGTGCAGCTTTTGCGGGCTTCACGTAACGCCCATTCATTCATTCATTCTGACTGACTGCATGAAGGAGATCGCAAGAAATGAGGACAGAAAGCTAAAACAGACGTCTCACACCGTGTCAGATTCTGGTTATTTTGGGGAGGTGGAGATAAATCACATTGTTTGGTGGATGCAGTTTGAACCAGAGGAGCAGCATGGAGGTCGGATCGTCACCAAAATAAATAAATAAGTGGCCCGAAAAAGGTTCATGACAAAAACAATACACATAGCCTTCCTCAGGCAGTGTGTTTGCACCGGGGACAGGAGACCCCCCCCCCCCCCCCCCTGATGAGAGACTAAGAAGTGATCGGGGAATCCCTCCGGAGTGGAGTCATGACGACTGGATCTGAATTATGTGTTTGTATTTGGTGGTTTGTGTCCCAGCTGTCGATCAGCTGTGCGCAGCGTCTCCACTGCAGCACGTGCGTCTCAAAACCCTAACCCCCCCCCCCCCAGCAACTCTATATCCACCAGAGGAAATACAACTAATGTGTTATATTAGCTGTTCAATTGACCACATGGTGTTCTTAGCTTCCAGACCTCCTGTGTTTTACGAGCGACTTCTCAAGTCTTGGCAAACGGCATAAAACACAATTAAACGTGATAGTATATAAAACCATGCTCGTATCAACAACCTATAGAAAAGCAACACGGCGTCAGTTTAGACGTAACTCTGTCCTCCTGCTCACCGCATCATTCATGAGGAAACATTTCATAACATTAACACAACATATTCCAGGTGGTTTTAAATAACATATCCGTATTTATTTATTCCTCCAGGTGATGTGTGTGTGTGTGTGTGTGTGTGTGTGTGGTGTGTGTGTATGTGTATGTGTGTGTGTGTGTGTGTGTGTGTGTGTGTGTGTGTGTGTGTGTGTGTGTGTGTGTGTGTGTGTGTGTGTGTGTGTGTGTGTGTGTGTGTGTGTGGTGTGTGTGTGTGTGTGTGTGTGTGTGTGTGTGTGTGTGTGTGTGTGTGCGCGATGAGGAGTCTCACACAGGCGTTCGTTAAATCATTTTAAGATTGGCTTTAATCAATGTTTGAAAATAAATTCTTCATATCTGATAAATGAGAGGTAACATTTTATTTATGGTATTATTTCCACATATTTCTCTTCCTTCTTCCAACGGGGTCGCAGTTTCTCGTCTCTCCCGTTGTTGTGCTCAGTGCGTACGCATGGGTTAGAGTTTGCGTGGAGGACCGCACATTTCCCCATCAAGTTAGTATTTTATAAATCGCAAACATTGCGTAGAAACTGGCGTACGCCATTTTTTGAGCGTATATCCCTTTATAAATGAGGCCCCTGAGCTGTGACTGACAGGAGGGGGCGGGACCTGAGCTGTGACTGGCAGGAGGGGGCGGGACCTGAGCTGTGACTGGCAGGAGGGGGCGGGGCCTGCCCTCAGTGGTGACTGACAGGCAGGACTCGGTACTACACTACACCTGTATAAATAATGAATTAGTCCAGAGGCCTGACCCCCAGAGGCCTGACCCCCAGAGGCCTGACCCCCAGAGGCCTGTACGACGAAGCCGGTTCAACCTAACCTGGATATGTTGGAGTTAGCCGGTTGGCCTAATCCAAAACATACGCGCTCTCGCTAAGCGGTACTACGACGCGGGTTATCAAGTGGATCGCTCAAGCCAGCCGTGTCCTATCTAGTTAGGTGTTCACATGAGAGGGGTGGTATCTGGAGCATTCGACCAATCACAGACATGGAGAAGCGCACTGACAGCGCAGCGTCATACTTCCTGAATGAAAAGTGAACTATAATATTAGACATATGAAGAAGTTAAACTTTAAACATCCATGACTTAAACACTTGATCCAGGATCAAAGCCACAGAGCTGCACCTGCAAGGTGAATACAGCTGGGAACAGAACAAGTGTTTGAATGTGTACATTAACAGCTTTATGATATCACTGCCCGTCTAAGACACCATCTGACTTTCATTACATTTGACTCCAGTGTTTCCTCAACTTAATGTGTTGCTTCAAATAATGCTTCTGCATCCAGTCTGTGACGCTGTGAGTGTTGCACGGCCAGATACGGCTCAGCTGACTCAGATCAGGAGATGATACATTATGAAGTGATATGGACTGTACTTAATGTGACTCTGATCCGGTTACTTATGTTGTGGCAGATATTTCAGTAAGCTTTCTTAACGCTAATGTTATAATAGTCAGATTGCTCTGAAGATGGAGCTGATATTCTATTCATGTTCACGTTCACACAGTCGCTGATTTTTCTAACCTGCTCCGGACCAGGTTAGCCGCTAAGCATCAGTTACCATGGAGATCTAGCCGGGTCAAAAAACACCTGAAATGCCAAAAATCCCGTTTGGATATTTAGTTAAATGAAGAAATAAAGAAAACATAAAATTACTTTTATAACATTTTAGAAATACTAATATTCAATATTAAAATAAATGGAAAATGATTTCTTGTAAGATCAAAAATGATGATAAAAAAGAGCAGGAAATTAGAGGTGAAAATGTGTTGCAGGTAAAATCTATTGTTTAAATAATAATCAAATAAAACATTTATATGTATTTCCTCTCGTTTGTCCAGCAGGGGGCGCTGTGGGATCAAAGCTCATTACACTCATGTGTTCATGAATCAATAAATAAATGTTCACCTTTTCAAGTCTTAACGAGAAAATTAACTATGATCTAAAACTCACTTTGTATCATCGAAATATATTTTTAAACTGTTTTCTGAAAATCTCAGAATTATTACTTTTTTTATCAGAAATTATGAGTTTGAGGGAAAAGTCAACATTTTCAGATTTTCATAAAAAAGACAAAATGTTTGGATTTCCTGGAAAAAGTCAAAGAAGAGAGATGTCCCGACCCTCAGCGTACAATGTATTGCAGCGCTAGCCAATAGGAGTGCGAGTGTTCCGTAGTGATGTCACCGTGTTCCTGAGCTTTGGGATTGTATCCTTTGCAGACCATGCACCTAGAAAACTACAGGAGAGGGAACCAGAGAGAAGAACAGGGCCTCTTTCACATCCAAACACCAACTCAGAATGAAGGTCTGCTTTGTATATGTTTTTTAATCATCAAACTTATTCTGCTGGAGAGCAAGAGTATCTGAGAGGGTGCAGAAGACTCAGATCACTGATCCTCTGCTGGAGAGCAAGAGTATCTGAGAGGGTGCAGAAGACTCAGATCACCGGTCCTCTGCTGGAGAGCAAGAGTATCTGAGAGAGTGCAGAAGACTCAGATCACCGATCCTCTGCTGGAGAGCAAGAGTATCTGAGAGAGTGCAGAAGACTCAGATCACTGATCCTCTGCTGGAGAGCAAGAGTATCTGAGAGAGGGTGCAGAAGACTCAGATCACTGATCCTCTGCTGGAGAGCAAGAGTATCTGAGAGAGGGTGCAGAAGACTCAGATCACCGATCCTCTGCTGGAGAGCAAGAGTATCTGAGAGGGTGCAGAAGACTCAGATCACCGGTCCTCTGCTGGAGAGCAAGAGTATCTGAGAGGGTGCAGAAGACTCAGATCACCGGTCCTCTGCTGGAGAGCAAGAGTATCTGAGAGAGGGTGCAGAAGACTCAGATCACCGATCCTCTGCTGGAGAGCAAGAGTATCTGAGAGAGGGTGCAGAAGACTCAGATCACCGGTCCTCTGCTGGAGAGCAAGAGTATCTGAGAGAGGGTGCAGAAGACTCAGATCACTGATCCTCTGCTGGAGAGCAAGAGTATCTGAGAGGGTGCAGAAGACTCAGATCACTGATCCTCTGCTGGAGAGCAAGAGTATCTGAGAGGGTGCAGAAGACTCAGATCACCGGTCCTCTGCTGGAGAGCAAGAGTATCTGAGAGAGGGTGCAGAAGACTCAGATCACCGATCCTCTGCTGGAGAGCAAGAGTATCTGAGAGAGGGTGCAGAAGACTCAGATCACCGATCCTCTGCTGGAGAGCAAGAGTATCTGAGAGAGGGTGCAGAAGACTCAGATCACTGATCCTCTGCTGGAGAGCAAGAGTATCTGAGAGGGTGCAGAAGACTCAGATCACCGGTCCTCTGCTGGAGAGCAAGAGTATCTGAGAGAGGGTGCAGAAGACTCAGATCACCGGTCCTCTGCTGGAGAGCAAGAGTATCTGAGAGGGTGCAGAAGACTCAGATCACCGATCCTCTGCTGGAGAGCAAGAGTATCTGAGAGAGGGTGCAGAAGACTCAGATCACCGATCCTCTGCTGGAGAGCAAGAGTATCTGAGAGAGGGTGCAGAAGACTCAGATCACCGATCCTCTGCTGGAGAGCAAGAGTATCTGAGAGGGTGCAGAAGACTCAGATCACCGGTCCTCTGCTGGAGAGCAAGAGTATCTGAGAGGGTGCAGAAGACTCAGATCACTGATCCTCTGCTGGAGAGCAAGAGTATCTGAGAGAGGGTGCAGAAGACTCAGATCACTGATCCTCTGCTGGAGAGCAAGAGTATCTGAGAGGGTGCAGAAGACTCAGATCACTGATCCTCTGCTGGAGAGCAAGAGTATCTGAGAGGGTGCAGAAGACTCAGATCACCGGTCCTCTGCTGGAGAGCAAGAGTATCTGAGAGAGGGTGCAGAAGACTCAGATCACCGATCCTCTGCTGGAGAGCAAGAGTATCTGAGAGGGTGCAGAAGACTCAGATCACCGGTCCTCTGCTGGAGAGCAAGAGTATCTGAGAGGGTGCAGAAGACTCAGATCACCGGTCCTCTGCTGGAGAGCAAGAGTATCTGAGAGGGTGCAGAAGACTCAGATCACTGATCCTCTGCTGGAGAGCAAGAGTATCTGAGAGGGTGCAGAAGACTCAGATCACTGATCCTCTGCTGGAGAGCAAGAGTATCTGAGAGAGGGTGCAGAAGACTCAGATCACCGGTCCTCTGCTGGAGAGCAAGAGTATCTGAGAGGGTGCAGAAGACTCAGATCACTGATCCTCTGCTGGAGAGCAAGAGTATCTGAGAGAGGGTGCAGAAGACTCAGATCACCGGTCCTCTGCTGGAGAGCAAGAGTATCTGAGAGGGTGCAGAAGACTCAGATCACCGGTCCTCTGCTGGAGAGCAAGAGTATCTGAGAGGGTGCAGAAGACTCAGATCACTGATCCTCTGCTGGAGAGCAAGAGTATCTGAGAGGGTGCAGAAGACTCAGATCACCGATCCTCTGCTGGAGAGCAAGAGTATCTGAGAGAGGGTGCAGAAGACTCAGATCACCGGTCCTCTGCTGGAGAGCAAGAGTATCTGAGAGGGTGCAGAAGACTCAGATCACCGATCCTCTGCTGGAGAGCAAGAGTATCTCAGAGGGTGCAGAAGACTCAGATCACCGGTCCTCTGCTGGAGAGCAAGAGTATCTCAGAGGGTGCAGAAGACTCAGATCACCGGTCCTCTGCTGGAGAGCAAGAGTATCTGAGAGAGGGTGCAGAAGACTCAGATCACTGATCCTCTGCTGGAGAGCAAGAGTATCTGAGAGGGTGCAGAAGACTCAGATCACCGATCCTCTGCTGGAGAGCAAGAGTATCTGAGAGGGTGCAGAAGACTCAGATCACCGGTCCTCTGCTGGAGAGCAAGAGTATCTGAGAGAGGGTGCAGAAGACTCAGATCACCGGTCCTCTGCTGGAGAGCAAGAGTATCTGAGAGGGTGCAGAAGACTCAGATCACCGATCCTCTGCACAAGTCCAGAAAAGAAAAACAATACAAATAAAATCAACATGGAAAAAGCCATGAGGCGTTCAAAGACCTTCAGGGAGTCCGGGGAAAACATCCGTCGCTTCCTCTCAAGAGTCGTTACAGCGACACACAGCGGGCGCTCTGAGGTTCAAACGGGTTTCTATATTTAAACACTTTGAACTCTTTTGAACCTCAAGAATATTTGAAGAGTTTGGTTCCAAAACGCTATAAATCCATGTTGATTAATTTGAGTAAAAATGTCTTTTCTTTACCAAGAAAAGTGGCAAGTGAAAACCACTGTTTCTGTTTCAAACTTTCACAGAGCATCTTGAGGTTATAATAACATTACAAATTAAAATCCAGAATTTGATTTTCAAAGATTTATTTTAAAAACTGATCATTTTCAAAATGCAATAAATCCATTTTATTTTTCATATTGAAACTGTGCAAAAATACATAACAGTAAGTAAGTTGATAAATATGAAAACCTCTGAACTTGGTCGATACTAAACTTAGTGTAGGAGCCAAAACGTTGGTGTCAGCCACGGTGGGGCGGAGCAGCTGATTGGTGCTGGGCGGAGCGGCTGATTGGTGCTGGGCGGAGCGGCTGATTGGTGCTGGGCGGAGCGGCTGATTGGTGCTGGGCGGAGCGGCTGATTGGTGCTGGGCGGAGCGGCTGATTGGTGCTGGGCGGAGCGGCTGATTGGTGCTGGGCGGAGCGGCTGATTGGTGCTGGGCGGAGCGGCTGATTGGTGCTGGGCGGAGCGGCTGATTGGTGCTGGGCGGAGCGGCTGATTGGTGCTGGGCGGAGCGGCTGATTGGTGCTGGGCGGAGCGGCTGATTGGTGCTGGGCGGAGCGGCTGATTGGTTCTGGGCGGAGCGGCTGATTGGTGCTGCGATGGCCTCAGCTGGTTAAGAGAGTCCTGCTGACTACACTCTGGGTTCTAGTTTGGTTGTGAAGCCACACGGTTTATTGACCGCTGCACTGCAGAGAAGAGAAGATACGATTTGTTTATTTAAACGACGAAAACTGTTTCGACCTGGTCTGGTAAGAGTCCTTCATTTGTGTGTTTAAAGAAGAGAACGAACAGTGAAGAAATGGAAACGATAACATGGAAATAAATGTACCAATAACAAACATATCTCTGAGTGATGTGTGAGCGCGTCGGCCAGGCGCTAAAACCAAAGAACAGGAAGGAGCTTAAGAAAGGTGGAAGAAGGCTCTTTTATTCGTCAAACACCAGCTTGATGAGCGCTGGTCCGTGGAAACGTTTGTTTTGAAAACAAGAACTCAGAACTCATAACAGCGTGTCAAACACTCGCCTTCGTTTTACTACGGATTCTACTTCCTGGAACGACGGTGTTGTGAAACGTGAATGACTGAAGGCAACAATCACTCCTCCTCCAACTACGTATGTAACGCGGCACTGCTGTGGAGCGTTCAAAGACTGCTGTGGAGCGTTCAAAGACTGTGGGAAACGTCTCAACTCAAGGCAAGACAATGAAAGTCCACAAACAATGAAGTAAAATTCAAAAGGAATAAACGTGTTGAACAAAAATGGCAGACTTGGAAAGCTTGGAAAGTGACATTGACTGTGTGTACGTGGAAAGGCTCAAACGACTGAAATCATCAAGGAGTGCAACATTGGGTGCTTTGACAAGGAAAAGAAATGAAATCAGACAATTAATGGAAAATGTCTGCAATGTGGAACTGGTTCAGTCGAAAATGGAAAGTGAGTTTACTACACAAGGAAATGGAACAGTTACATGATTCTGTTCAAGCTTTAGTGTCCACTGAGGAGGAGAAAGAGGTGGATCAGGATGAATGGTATAACCCCAAAGCAGCTGCCTTGGAAGCGTTTACTCAGGAGGTCTTAAACTGGATCGCTGATGTCCAATGTGGTCCAGACAAAAATAAAAGGACCTATGAGTGTTGCACCTCGGGACAGTATTTCAAACGCAAAGAGTGTTCATTCACAAAGTTCAAGGAGATCCTCTCGGTCTTCGATCACATCTGCTCAAATAAAGTTGGAAAGTCTAAATGCAGAATTGTTAGCACGAGCTGCTAGGCTGACTCAGAAGCAAGCACTGGAAAGGGAGGAAGCCGGTTGGAAGGAAAGAAAGGAACAGCTGGAACTTGAAACAGATGTTGCAGCAAACACTGCAACATTAAAGGTAATCAAAGGAATGGAGGATTGTCATGCAGGCACGTACCAAGCAGGAGACAGAATGAATGCATATTGGGATCACTCACTGTTTGAGTACAGCATTAGAGCAAGAACATGCTCATTTGAATGCTAACAAGCATACACCAAACATCAATAAAACTGCAAAGGCCGTTAATAGTGAAACACAATTCATACCACAACGTCCTGAAAGTTCAACTTCATCCAGCACGTCTTCTAGCAAGGAAGAGGGCAATATGAATAACTTAATAAGCATCATGGAAAAACAGACCATAATAACAGAAACAATGGTAAAGCAGCAGAAACTTTCTTCATTGCCCCCGCTCAGCATTCCTACCTTCAACGGAAACCCTTTGGACTGTCGGTCCTTCATAAGAGCATTGGAGCATGGTATTGAAGAGAAAACAGAAATCAGTAAGGACAGGCTTTACTTCTTGGAGCAATGCACTATTGGCCAACCAAGAGAGCTTGTGCGCAGTTGCCAATATATGCAATCTAACAAAGGATACACGGAAGCCAACATGTTGTTGAAGCATCATTATGGAGATGAATATCTTATCACGACCGCCTACATCGACAAGGCTCTCAATTGGCCATCTATTAAACCTGAGGATCCACAAGCTTTAAAAACCCTTTGCTGTGTTTCTGAATGGATGTCTCAATACAATGGATAGTGTGGAATACATGGAGGAAATGGATCACCCAATCAACATGCGAGCTGTTCTTTCTAAACTCCCATATAAGCTTAGAGAAAACTGCAGAGCTAAAGCTTGTAACATACAAGATGGAAACAACAGAAGAGTTAAGTTTGAAGATCTAGTGAAGTTTGTCGACCATCATGCTAGAATCCTTTCTCATCCAGTGTTCGGAAACTTAAAGGCAATTCCAAATACATCAGCAAAGACAAGCTACACATTCGTTCCTGCTACTCCCAGCGCAAGGTTCAAACAGTATTCTAAAAGTAATCTGAATACGTTAAAGTAGACCCGATTCCAACGTTTAAGACACGTAACTGTAACTGTATTCTGATTACTTTCAGAGCCATGTATTCAGTATTTAGTAACTGATTACAGAACACTCAATACCCCCCCCCCCCCCCCCCCCCCCCCTCCCCCTCCAGTCTACAACTTCAAAATTCTGAGCTATATAAAAATCGCTGGCCCGCGATAGTGTCTATCGGATACATTTTGGCCCTTGGACAAATGTAGTTGGTGATCCCTGCTGTATGTGATCTTTGGAATACAACTGTTCATTTCTGAAGACCATCTATCAACGAGGAGAGTCAGATTTCCATGTTAGTGTTGTGCATTTCCTAGCCACACATAAAGCAATTTCCATCAATTAAATTTGGGATTTAGTTGAAGATCTATTGAGACTTGTGAAATCACCCAGTAAGCAAAGCTCAGGATCTAAAGGGAAGGCAGATCCTGTGATCTTGGTTAAGGTGTCACACAAATCGTACCAAAAGCACCTCACTTTAGTGCAAAGCCAGGTACCGTGTAGGAAGGAGCCGACCTCGATACCACACCAGAAGCACATCTCTGACAGCTCGGGCTTGGATAGTTTCTGTGGGGTGAGGTACAGTTGATGGAGGACATTATAGTGAACCAGCCTGTACCTGGCGTTAAGAGTAGCTGACAAACTGTCTTTACATAAATCTGACCAGAGCTTTTCATCAATTGCTACATCCAGATCTGACTCCCATCTCGCTCTAGATGTGTGTAAACCTGGCTTTGGGCCCTCATTCATTCATAAAGAGTACATGTTAGAAATACCTTTGTATACATTTCCCTCATGAAGCAGTTTCTCCACATCAGTCAACACAGGTGACGTCATCCCAGGGCCCAGGCTGGCTCTAAGAAAGGATCTGAACTGAAGATAGCAGAAGAAGGTCATATTTCCTCTTATTGTTCGAAGGACATGAGGAGTCTTTTTTCGTAGCAATCTTCCAAATGTTGGATCCCCTTATGATGCCACGTTTCCAGAATCTTGTTATTGAGAGTCATGGGTATGAGTTCATTTAGTCTCAGAGGTGACTTTGGTGAGTCTCACACCACATTTCAATCAAACGCCTTAAAATAGGGTTGTCTGTCTTCTTGGATCTAATCCTGGGGTTCCATTTATAAATAAAATCGCTGAACACTTTTTCTTTCAGGGGGTGCAATCCAATTTGTATCCAGGATGGGGCACCGTCACCCTCAAAAAAGGCTGAAACAAATCGCAATTGAGCCGCCAAATAATACTTGTTAAAACATGGTAATCGAAGGCCCCCTGATCTGTAACCCCACGTTCATCTCTCCATAGATACCCTGGCCACCGTACAGTTCCATATAAACTGTCCAACATGTTTATTGAGGGTTTAAAAAAAGTTTGAGGCAGTTGAATGGGCAAGGACCGGAAAAGATACCGTAGCCTTGGTAGTATATTCATTTTCACAGTTAACTCGGCCAATTAGCCTCTTCAGCCCCACGGACCCGGTTCCGGGGCCGAAATCGCGTCATTAGCAGGAAACAACGTCTAAGGAACCTTAATATTTAATAAACTATGAATATTTTATATCCATATAACGGGAAAAAAACTAATTTAACTGATCTTTTTAATTTCAAAAAACAAAAAACAAAACACAATGCTAACAGTGAGCCTCTGAATTAGCCCCGAGCGAAAAAATGCTAACCTATTACTGCACCGAAAATCACTCCTAGCTCCCTTATTACTTATCCTAGCTGCACATCCAACACATCGTTTAAGATCGTAAAGACACAGAATCTAACGGTGCCCACCTCAACACTGAAAGATACAAACTCGCAACGTTATCAACAAAAACGTACATCAAAACAAGTGGCGCTAGGTAGCCTACTAACATGCACTAGGCTAACATGGCTTTACCTTCGTCTTTGCCTGGTCTAAACTGGTCTTCAATGGCATTACAACGATAAAAACGATGATGTAGTTAATCCATAGGTTAATATCCAATGGGGCTGTGTCCCCTTTGAAATGTTCTGATAATCTATAAGCAATAAAACTGCAATTCCGTTATCTGCTGTCCGCTCCGTGCGCTCTGGGTCCTGCTGCATTTCCTGCTTCCTTACGTAGTAAACAATAAGTAAAGTCTGCTGCGTAATGTGCTTACGCTGGCTGCCATTCTTTATAATTTACGCAGGACCATATCTCTGGAACCCATTGGTCGATTTGGGTGATTTACACCTTTTTCTTAACCATCAGAACCAATAGAATCGATGGGCAGTTCCCAAATCCACGTAAACATCACCATAGCGGACGTAATAGAGAAGCAAACGAAACATATCTGAAAGTGCAAGCCTGGACGGCAATACTTTATACTCAGTATATTGCCATAAATATGATGATGGATTATCAGTAAACATTTATACGTGACACAACGACATTGGATTAACCTTGAGATGCGTTTTTATTCCGTTGAACACAACTTTTGATCACAAATCAAAAAAGGTAAGATGTAATTATTGTAATATTTTTGGAACCGGATGTTGTTTACTTTCTCTTTTCTGGCTGATAGCTCCAGGAATTCGGGGTCGGACAGTGATGACATTACATGTGTGGAATCTGTGGAGTCTCAGCTTTAAATCGTATATCTTGTTTGTGCAGTTAAGATAGTAATAAGGGCATTTCTACCGTGAGTTCTGTGTAAAAAAGCATTAGCATTTTTTCGCTCCATGCTAATTCAAAGGCTTGGTATTACTCTTGTGTTTCTTTTAGCTAAAAATGGTTCATATTGTCAGTTAGCTGAGTTTCTTACCTTTAAAAGGGTATAGAACATTAATAGTTTCATAAATGTTAATAAGCCCTGAGACATAGTTTCGTAAAAAAAACGGTGGGAGGGGTCCACTGGGGGGACCCTCGGGCTTAAGAGGTTAATATGTTTATTAAAAGCAGCATATAGTTGAGTTTGGAGTAGCTCGGGCCTCATCACTCCACAGATTTACAAAGAACATTGAGTGATGATTAGATAACTATCCCCCAAGCCTACAGGTGGAAGCGGGGTGGTGGTGGGGGGGGGGGCAGCAATAGCAAGTGAACACAGCGGTGCAGCATTAAGGAGGCAGAGGCAGGAAGACCTGGCAGCTTAAATAGAGTGTCATGTTTAGGAGAATGTGTTTGGTTGGTTGCAAGAGGGACGAGGTGCGTTACGTGTTAATGTATCATTGGTGCTCGAGTTGACTGCAGTAACTAGCTCGCAGGCTTCGCCCCATTTCTTTGTTTCAGTTTTCTTTTGTCATTTACAGTAGGGTTTAAGTAACAATATTATTAAAGGACATTAACAGAATTTGCTTTGTGATTCTTAGCCTCACAGGTGTTATTGTTTTCTATGCGGGCTTCAGCCAGCCAGTGGCGGTGCACCGCTGAAAGGGTCTGACTGCAGACCCCTGCAGAATGCAGAGTAACATTAGTTCGGCCTATCGCACCAGTAAAGCCAATAGATTGTAATATTAAAAAAAACGCCCGTGCACAGAAATCCTGTTTATTCCTCCATGTGTTGAATCCGTTCTAAAGTCCTCCATGTGTCCAGGAAGCTTAAAAATAACGGTAATTGATTTCCCCCTCATCACTCAGTCACTCAACGGCTTTCATATAAATGTACTAGTTGTGTCGGCTACGGGTCATGCTTGAATTTATTAACCTAAGACATAATAATAGATAGATGTTTGTTTCAAAGGTACTTTATGAACACTTGTATGTAGGGCTGCTCAATTAATCGTATTTTAATCGCAATTATGATTTTTTTTTATTGGTTTTTCAGTTGAATTATACGTAAAGTTCAGGGTAATCAACTGTTAAAAACATACTGTTCACATTTTCTTTGGTCAATGGATAATCGTTTTAAATAATCGTGATATCAATTATTGACCTAAATTATCGAGATTATGATTTTTGCCATAATCGAGCAGCCCTACTTGTATGCAAAGTGGTGTTGAGGGTGGAGTAAACATATGGTTGATCATGATGATCCTGTGTGTAGGTGTGCAGGTGTCCCCAGAGTCCGGCAGAGGCTCCGGCATGTAGGGCTTCTGTTTGTAGAAAGTTCCAGTGAAAAATAATAACTTGAGAAATCTTACGTGCCCCCCCCCCCCCCCCAAAACATGGACCAAGTGATCATCGTTCTGTGGGTATAAAGACAGATTTATTCTGCAACAAAAATCTGTGACAATATAAAATACAATTATTCAAAGTGACGATTAGAGAAACAGAGATTAAGAATAATAAAACAGATAGAATGCATTTTAAGAACCCCCCACTCGAGTTGATTATACCCCCTCAAGTCAGACATTGTGTATCGGCATGGCTCTGGGCCGAAACTAAAACAGACACGATATAAGGAAGATATTCATTATGAACCATTCAACTGAACAAAGAGCTACCACCGTGTGTGTGTGTGTGTGTGTGTGTGTGTGTGTGTGTGTGTGTGTGTGTGTGAACATGGTGTGTGTGTGTGAACATGGTGTGGGGCCAGGTGTTGAATGCCAAACTAAGATGAAGGGAAACCAAAGCATGAATCAGATAGCTGCTCTCCAAACAGATCCTCAGCAGAGAGAGAGAGGCTCGGGCCTTTCACTGCTCAGGTGCCGGCGGCCAGGTGCCCTCAGTCAGTCTGATAGGGAGGAAGGGAGATCGTTAAAGGGCCATACACATACACACACACACACACACACACACACACACACACACACACACACACACACACACACACACCGGGAGAGAGTAAAGCAGGGGTCGTCACAGTATTGTGTGCTTGCATTATTTTTGGCGATGAGGCTTCAGTTGCGAGGAGTCAACAGAAGAGGCTTCCTCAGGGTGTGCCTAATTTCAGGCATCTGCGTTGTTGGACCACACTTCAGAACACCCTCTTTCCCGGCTACTTCCTTGTTCACGCGGCGGAGTATGACATCAATATTTGTCTTCCTAAAAAAAATATGAGGGGTAGAAAAACCTGTTATCACATGATGGTCACATTAAGTCAAGGGTAAAATATTCATGTAAACAATTTTATCATCAGATTCAGATCTACAACATCTTTCGGATATTTCAATCACTATATAATTAATGTTGAGTCTGACATTTACCCGTCACAGCCCACTTCTAGCTGGTTACAGACAGATTGGATGAACCAGCTCCCCTTCGTTGTCACTCTCATAGAATAATAATCTTGAACAGTGGCATATTGAAAAAAAAAATCTGCTCCCTGAGGGGTGAATGTCGAGAGAGAGTCATCAGCCTGCAGTGTCGAGGGAGAGTCATCAGCCTGCAGATCGTCTGATACCACCATAGGATGTACCAGGCCCCCCTGGCAGGCCTGGATCAGGAACACTTTGGGCTTGGCAGTGAGGGGAGAATGATCAGTTGCCCTGAAGATTCTCGTCATTTCTTCGATAGGGAGGGGCTGCCTATCAACCCCCAATACGACACCCTTGCTTCCGTGACTGAGAACACAGCAGATGAAGGCATCGCCATGCCGAGGAGCCTCTCGAAGATCGGTGAATCCGCTGCCAGTCCACTCCTGGACCTTGACCTCCTGCAGCTGAGAAAGGTCCGCACTGAGAAGCAAAGCATTCCAGCGCTCGCTCCATCTGGTCCTTGGTTTGGTCTTTACACATCAGCACTCTGAACCCCAGCCAGCTGAACACCTCTCCTAATCTTCCTGCAGTGAAATAAAACCTAGTTAGGCTTCAACAGGCAACACCGGGGTGATCATATGAATCTGTCAACTCTGTAACGTACCAGCATCTTTATCGGTTCCATGTCTCACGTTTTCAGGTATCTGTTTACCATCACCAGGAAACGTTTCGTTGTTTATGATCAGGCAGAGGCCGGTGGGCTGGCTCTTCAACTCGTACGGCTCGTCCTGAAAACAGAAACAATTTCACACAAACACAAAATGATGAAACTGGAATGGATTAGGGCGGGGCTACGTGGACACAATCTAATATATTTACACTTTAAGGTTTTTGATGAATAATGATAGCTATGTGGATATCATTGCTAAATAGTGCTGCAGATCATTAACGATATTCATAAATATCCAAAAGTGGAAGCAAGTACTCAAAACAAACAAACTCCTTTGAGTTGGCTCTTTTGAAGAAGCCCGCCTGCCACTCCAAAGATGGTGGCAATGTTCAAGACGGTCACCAATGATTGTTTGGAAATGTCCTTTTTTTGCCATTAAATCACTTTCACTCGCTCAATAATTGATCTTGGTGTCAAATCATACATTTAATAACAACGTAGAAACAGAATTCAGACGTCAGGAATGACTCAGAAGTGGTCTAAGACATAACGTTTAAATAATCTTACAATAGAAAACTGGGTAGCCAACATGCAGTGCAGCTGTAGGTGGTGGAGGTATGTTGGGGTGTAGGAGTGTAGAGGTATGTTGGGGTGTAGGAGTGTAGAGGTATGTTGGGGTGTAGGAGTGTAGAGGTATGTTGGGGTGTAGAGGTATGTTGGGGTGTAGGAGTGTAGAGGTATGTTGGGGTGTAGGAGTGTAGAGGTATGTTGGGGTGTAGGAGGTGTAGTACTGTGGTTTAGGAGTGTAGGAGGTATGTTGGGGT